>NC_133129.1:100912216-100939716 GCF_048418815.1 Hemitrygon akajei | reverse complement strand
TGCAGTGGTCAGAATTAAATTCCATCAGCCACTGCTCTGTCAAATTTTCAACCTAATTCATATCCTCCTCATCTTGCTATCTGCAGCGCCAATTTTCTCAGGAGTTCAGTATTCAGACCACTGACTCCATGCCATCATAAACTTCATTAAAATAAATCTCTGAACCTATAGCTACAAATATGCATTGTCTGTTCTCAGCCCTCAAACTATAACCATGCGCCATAGGAGCAGGATGCAGCCATTCGGCCCATCGAGTCTGCTCCACCATTCCATTATGTCTGATTTACTGACCCTCTCAACTCCATTCCCCTTCCTCCTCCCCATAACCTTTGACGTCCTCACTAATCAAGAATCTGTCAACCTCCACGTTAAGTATACACAATGAATTGGCCTATGCACGCATGCATGCACGCACGCACACGCACAGTTATTATCCTTCTCAACCCCATTCTCCTGACCTCTCCCCATTATCCTTCGATGCCTTTACTGATCAGGAACCTGTTGACCTCCACGTGGAATATATCCAGTGACCTGGCCTCGAGAGCCGTCTGTGGCAGTGAATTTCACAGATTAATCTACGCCTGAAATTCCTGTTTATCTCTGTTCTAAATGGCTGTGGCTCCTACAAAGCTGTGCCCCTTAGCCCCCTAGTCTCTCCCGCTATAGGAGAAACACACTCCATCCAGGGGGATCAACATTTAATATGTTTCAATAAGATACCACCCCCCTCCCCATTCCTCTAAACTCCAACGAGTACAGGTCTAGAGTACTGTCCTCACATGTTAACCCTTACATCCCCAGAATCATTCTTGTAAACCTCCACTGGACCCTGGTTCTGAAACCTCGCCAGAACACAACAGTTGTGCCGAACTAATTAAGTACCTAATCCCATCCCTTTGATTCCTGGCACATGTATGTGCCCACCACATCTTGACCGACACCTCCATCAGTGTGTTCCTGCCACAGCACACCTCCTTTGAACCTGCTGTCTCCCACAAGTGCATTTTGTGTAGTATGAGAGAAGGAGGTGGCGGCTGTCCATTCTAGACTAACCTGCCGACAACTCCTTTCTGTCTCAGGTCAAGTGAAGGGGAAAGTGCTGGTGCTCGACCTGGACGAAACGTTAATTCACTCTCACCACGACGGTGTGCTGAGGCCCACCGTCCGACCAGGAACGCCGCCAGACTTTATATTAAAGGTAACCGCTGGCTGCGTGTGCATGTGGCGGGTGGGGAGGGACATAGGTTTTGTTGGTGAGAGGCAGAACTCAGGGGCATCCTGTACTAACTTCCACTCCACCCCCGTCTCTCTCCACAGGTTGTGATCGACAAACACCCAGTCCGGTTCTTTGTCCATAAACGACCGCACGTCGATTTCTTCTTGGAGGTGGTGAGTGTCAGCAGAGAGAGCAGGGACACTGAGACTTGTCCAGTGGAGAAACACACCTTGCCAGTGGAGAAATTACTACCTTGCCTGTCTGTACTCATAGACTCATAGAAAGGTACAGCACAGACACAGGCCCTTCGGCCCATCTAGTCCATGCTGAACCATTTAAACTGTCTACTCCCATGTCTTTACCATCCACGTACCTATCCAAACTTCTCTTAAACATTTAAATCAAGCTGACGTGCACCACTTGTGCTGGCAGCTCGTTCCCCACTCATGGGTGAAGAAGTTTTCCCTCATGTTCCCCTTAAACTTTTCACCTTTCACCCTTAACCTATGACCCCAGGTTGTAGTCCTACACAACCTTAGTGGAAAAAGCCTGCTTGCGTTTACCCTATCGATACCCCTCACAATTTTGAATACCTCTGTCAAATCTCCTCTCCGTCTTCTACGTTCCAAGGATTAAAGTCCTAATCTATTCAATCTTTCCTTATAACTCAGATCTTCCAAACCCAGCAACGTCAGTGTAAATTTTCTCTGTATTCTTTCAATCTTATTTACATCTTTCCTGTAGGTAGGTGATCCAAACTAGGTAGGTGACCAAAAGGTGACCACACGATAGTCTAAACTAGGCCTCACCAATGTTTTGTACAACTTCAACATAACATACTATCTTTCAGATGTATGAAGGCCAATATGCCAAAAACTTTCTTTATGACCCTGTCTACCTGTGATGCCTCTTTCAGTGAATGATGGACCTGTATCCATTCCCACTTTTTAAAATTTGTTGTTTGTTCATTTAGTAAAAACTGAGGAAGCACTTAATAAAAATACAAATGTCTTCATGAGCTTTGGTGTTTGTGATGTTATGAGGTGGTAAAGGTCATTTTGTACTCAAGGCTCTTTCTTCCTCAGACTGATCTGTCCTGAATTCCAGATTAGTTTTCTCATTTGTCATTTTTATTTGTTAATTTTTATTTCACAATTCAGCCCTGTAGCAGGTCTTTCCAGTTCACCCATTCCATGCCACCCAATTACACTCATGTGACCAATTAACCTTCTAACTGGTACGCCTTTTGGACTGTGGGAGCAGCTAGGGGAAACCCACGCGGTCACTGAGAGAACGTACGTTACTGTATTTGTCAACATGGAGGGGAGAGCACGTCTGTAAATTTGGCGGCAGCAAAGAATGTTGGGAATGCTGAGGGAGGGGTGCGAGGCAGGTGTCAGAGGAGTGCAGGGTCAGGGGTCGGCACGGTCCAGTTACCCAGCTCTGAGACGCCACACAAGGTCTTTGATTTATTGATAATGTCTCTGGTGCTTCCCCTTTTCCCAACCGTGATTCCCGTCTCCCTAACCCCTTCCCACTCCCAGTCCACACGAGAGACAGGTTATCATCAGTCACACGTCATGAGATTAGCTTTTGTTTTGTGGCAGCAGTACAGTAAAATTACTGCAGTACTGTGCACAGCAGCAAGTAAAAGTTTATGAACCCCTTGCAATTACCTGGCTCTCTGCATTTCTGTGACAACAACCTCGGGAGGGAGAGGCAGTTTGCTGGGCTTCTCTCTGCCCTGACTGATCGTCTTCCCTACTCCTGCCCGTAGGTCAGTCAGTGGTATGAATTGGTGGTCTTCACGGCCAGCATGGAAATTTATGGCTCTGCCGTGGCTGACAAGTTGGATAATAACAGAGGGATTCTAAAGCGAAGGTATTACAGACAGGTAAGGACACAACTGCGCACGTTTCCGGGGTGGGGTTGCCACAAGACATTCAGACCATAAAACATTGCAGCAAAATTACACCATTCGGCCACACACAGAAAAACACACGCACACACGCAGGCACACACACGCACATGCGCACTCACACAGAAAAACACACGCACACACGCAGGCACACACACGCACATGCGCACTCACACAGAAAAACACATGCACACACGCACACAATTTGTTGTGTGCATGTCGAAACACAGTGAAATACTTTGCTTGACCCGTGCAGTCCAAGAATGTGCTGGGGGCAGCCCCCGCCACCATAGTATGTCCAAAACTTACTAACCCTAAGACCAGAGCACCCGGAGGAAACCCACGCGGTCACGGGGAGAATGTACAAGCTCCTCACAGACAGCGGTGGGAATGGAACCCCGATGGCTGGCACCGTAAGCGTTGCGCTAACCGCTGCACTGTGACACCTGTAGTGAGGGTTGACTGCTTGTAAAGTCTGAACCTTGTATCTGAGCTGTTTTGTTTCTCCCATCCTCCACCCTCCATTACGCATCATGTTCGGCACAGCACTGTACACTGGAGTTGGGTAGCTACATTAAAGACCTCTCCGTGGTGCACGGTGACCTTTCCAGCATCGTCATTCTAGACAACTCTCCTGGAGCCTACAGAAGCCATCCAGGTAAGGGGCGCAGGCTCTAGCGATGTTTTGCCCATTGGCACGTTGTCCCTGTCTCTCCAGGCTTTGCCGTTTACTCGTCCGTGAGGTATTGGCGGGCTGTCACTTAGGACGATACTCTGATTAAGATTCAGGTATATTTAACTTTGTACGTAGAGGCATTTAGTGAAAAGTGTCGTTTATGTGTCCACAGATGTGCTGGGGGTAGCCCGTTAAGTATCACTGTGCTTCCGTGCCCCTCACTAACCCTAACCTTTCGGGTGTGCGAGGAAACCGGAGCACCCAGAGGCAGTCACTGTCACAGGGAGAACGTACAAACTCCTTACGGGAGGCGGTGGGAACAGTAGAGCATTGTGATAACCGCTATGCTACGGTGCCATACCAGTTCTTTTTGGGCTGCTCTCAAAGTCTCTTTCTCACTTTAGTGCTGCATATGCATTCATCAGTCCTTCCACAACTTCCCTCCATTCCAGGTGGCTTTCTGGTGAACCTTTCTTATACTCTTTCAGATGTCGTCACATCCTATCGTGTGGCAAACCCCGAGTACAGACTGACCCATGTTTTGTACAGCTGCAGGTCCCAACTCTTTATTCAGATAAATTCATCACATACAATGGATGCTGGAGATCCAAATCATCCAAAGTCCTGAAAGCTCGGGGCAAAACATCGACTGTTTATTCCTTTCCATAGATGCTGCCTGACCACCTGAGCTCCTCCGGCAGTTTTTGGAACTCTGAATCAGGCTTATGATCACTCGTGTATGTTCATCGGCTTCTCCTGCTGTAGCCCGTCCACTTCAAGGTTCGATGTGTTCACAGATGCTCTTCTGTGTGGTTATTTGAGTTTCTGCATCTTTCCTGTCTCTTTGAACCAGTCTGGCCATTCTCCTCTGACCTCTTAATGAAAAAGGCATTTTCACCCACAGAACTGCCAGTGGCTGGATTTTTTTTAAAAGTTTTTTAAAAGTTTTGACACCTTTCTCTGTAAATTGTAGAAACTGTTATGCATGAAAATCCCAGGAGAGTAATTGTTTCTGAGATACTCAAACCTCCCCATCTGGCACCAGAAATCATTCCACAGTCAAAGTCAAATCTCGGTTGTTTGGTCTGAACAACAACTGAACTTCTTGACCATGTCTGCATGCTTTTATGCATAGGGTTGCTACCACATGATTAAATGTTTCCATTAACAAACATTAATAAGTGTGTATGCTGTGTAATTTAGAAGGATGAAAGGAGATCTTATAGAAACATAAAATTCTGAAAGAGGTAGATAAGATAGAGGCAGGAAAGTTGTTTCCACAAGTTGGTGAGACAAACTAGGGGACGTAGCCTCGGGACTCGAGGGAGTAGATTTAGGATGGAGATGAGGAGGAACTGCTTTTCCCAGAGTGGTGAATCCGTGGAATTCTCTGCCCAATGAAGCAGTGGAGGCTACCTCAGTAAATATATTTAAGATAAATTGGATCGATTTTTTCATACATGGGGAATTAAGAGTTCTGGGGGAAAAGCAGGTAGGTAGAAATGAGTCTATGGCCAGATCAGCCATGATCTTATTGAATGGCGGGGCAGGCTCGATGGGCCAGATGGCCTACTCCTGCTCCTATTTCTTATGTTCTTATGTAATTTGGTGCTTTGCAGCAGGTTTATCATCTTTAACCTGACAAGTCCCGCTCTTCTATTCAAATCTGATTTCTCTTTCTCTTGCTCTGCAGATAATGCAATACCTATTAAATCATGGTTCAGTGATCCGAGCGACACAGCACTATTGAATCTTTTACCAATGCTTGATGCATTACGGTAGGTCTCCACAGGAAAGCGAGTACTGTGGAGCGGGCGGGGCGGGGCGGGGGAGGTTGCCAATTGAACCGACCTCTGGGGTTGTGCAGAAAGACAGTGACTGCCCCGTCCGGTTCATTTCCACATTGTTGTTTGTCATGGCCTCGGGACGTCCCTCTGTACCTTAGACCCAATGTAATATTGTCACTGAAGTCAGCCTGTTCGCACAGTGTGACAGGCACAACAGGGCAACGGACCACAACACCGGGTCAGATTAACTAAACAAGCAATCAAATGCCTGATAAAAGGGTAACTTTATCTGTCGCCTGTACATCGAAACACACAGCGAAATGCGTCATTTGTATCAGCAACCAGCACAGTGCAAGGCTGTGCTAGGGGCAGTCCACAGGTGTCCCCTGTCCACACTATGTGCCCACAACTCAATGAACCATAAACATGAAAACTCCTGCAGAATCTGGAAATGCTGGGCAGCACAACTCTGAGTGCCGGAGGAGCCCAGCAGGTCAGGCAGCATCTGTGGAAATGAATAACCAGTCGATCATTTGGGCCGAGACCCTTCATCAGGACTGGGAAGGAAGGGGCAAAATGCCCAAATGAAAAGGTGTGGGGAGGTGAAGGAGGAGGGCTGGAAGGTGATGGGGGAGGTGTGGTAGGGTAGTGGTTAGCACCATGCTTTGCAGTACAGGTGAGCCGGGTTCAATTCCCACCTCTGCCTGTAAGGAGTTTGTACATTCTCCCTGTGACCTCCCACATTCTAAAGACATATTGGTTGCTGGGTTAATTGCTCATTGTAAATTGCCCTGTGATTAGGCTAGGGTTAAATCAGGGGATTACTGGGTGGTGTGCTCAAAAGGCTGGGGAGGAAGAGAGCTGATAGGAGAGGAGAGTGGACCCTAGGAGGGAGGGACCCTAACCTGCACACCTTCAGAAAGTGGGAGGAACTTGTGCACCTGGGAGAGCCTCACAGTCACAGGGAGAACGTTCAAACTGCTTCCAGAGAGGCAGGAACTGAATAGAGCTAACCACTATACTGAACTAATACAGTCTGTCAGCACACTCAGAATCAGGCTCGTTATTACTGACGTGGCAAAAGTACAGTGCAAGGTGTAATAAAAATTACTTGAAATTCCAGTGACAGTGCGAAAGAGGAATGCTGAGGCCACCTTCATGGGCCATTCAGCAATCTGGTGGCAGAGAGGAAGAACCTGTTGCCCAAATCGATAAAGGTGTGTCCTTAGACTCCTACACCTGCTCTCTGGAGTTGCTGGCTGCTGCCCTTGATCTTCGGGAGACTAATGCCAGTGAGGAGCTGACAGAGTTTACAGTCCTCTGCAGTGCCCCTCGGTGAGGCAGATATTTACAGTGCCCTCCACTATACACCCAGAGACTTTTGCTGGTGATTCCAAATCTCCCGAAACTCCAGGTGAAAGCAAATAGACACTGGGTCAATGACGGTGTTTAAGCGCTGGGGTGGAGGAGGAGAGAGACAGTTCTCACCTCCCCGGTTGGTGGGGAAGGGTTGGGGAGAGCTAACCCACCCCCAACGAGTTTGGTAATAATCACGAGCTCTGTTCTCCTTGCAGGTTTACAGCAGACGTCCGATCAGTCCTCAGTCGGAACTTACATCAGCACCGGTTATGGTGACCCTCAGCTCTTGCCCTCTCAACCTTGGGACTTGACTATGCCTTATTGTCACGGATACACCAATATCAAGCCTCTCCGACCCCTCGCCCTGCCCCACCCCTCGTGTGAATTGCAGTTTGACCCCTCCCCTCCAATCCTCCTGTCCTCACTCCATGCCTCTGCTACAGGCATTCTGTGCCGCCACACACACTCATGCTGTGCCGGACTTAGTGATGTGCCGACACACTCCGGGCGGACAACGGCAACGCAGGGGCGCGATACTGCACAGCGCACGGGGGCACGGTTTAATCCCCATACACCACTGATTATGAAGAAGCTTATTTTTCTCTCCCTACTTCCTGTTTTTTTTTTAAATTAATTTTCTTGTATTTAAAGTGTCTTGTACACTCTTCCTCTCCCCCCCCCCAGCTTTGTTTCTCCTCCTGCCCCTACCTCCAGCACTTTCCCTGAACTTGCACTGACTTTGAAAACAGATCCACTCTTCCCAGACATACACAGCCCAAGAACCTCTGTCCATCTCTGTCTCCCTCCCTCCCTATCCGTCTCATCTGCACCACCCTGCCCCCCTCCCCACACTGTCTGCCCATCTCTCTCACCGTGCCCCGTAAACTCCACCTGTTTGTAGTCAGTTATTTCAACACGGGCAAGACTCTTCTGCCAGCACCGGCTTGGTTTCGTCCATGGGACTGCAAAGAATCTGGGATCGCTCGTAGCCATGGCAACCTGCCCGGAAGGAGCTGCTGGCAAATGGCGACGTAATGCACCCTGTTAGCTCTCCCCGATCACTCCAACCTCCTCGACTGGTCTTCCCTGTCTGCCCAGCGCTGAGAACTCCGCATTTCCTCCAAACCGGGACTGCTGAGACTTCGGTTTGGAAGCATCCGACGCACGTGTGATTAAATCGACAGTGGGAGCAACTGCTTCCCGGACTTGGTCTGTTGAAAACTTTCTCAATGGGACATTGGTTGGGAATAGGCTCCAGCGGGAGCCGTACTCTGTGTTAAACCATATGCTACCCTGTCTACCTCCTTCCAACGTGGGTGCAGAATAAATTAACATGTTTTTTTCCATTTAACAATAAAACATTTTTATTTAAAGTTTTGACTTTCATTACATTTCTGATGAAGTGTTAAAAATGAGACATTTTGTCCAATAATTAATTCCCTCTGACAATAAGCACTCAAGCTGGTCAGAGTCCAATTCCTTTCAAATTAAATGATCCATCTGTCAATTCCCCTTGGTCCCAGATATCTGCCTCCATTACCCGCCAAGCCTCAAATGTTGCATTCAAACCAATACCCTGGTTCTACTTTTGCACCAACCTCTGAAGAGGTTTGCTCTGAAACATCTCACCTTTCACCCTTAACCCATGATCTCTAGTTCTACTCTCACCCGACCTCAGTGGAAAAAGCCTGCTTGCAGGTTTTTATACCGCTCATAATGTTGTACACACAAGTTATCACCTTAAATTCAAACCAAGCAACAGGTGGTCAAACTCTCCCTCTAGTTACTGACTAGCAATTCCTCAGCCCTATCTCCTTGCAGACCACCAACAACCCCACCCAAGCTGATCACCCCCCATTCCCGTTAAATTCCCTCCCCCTTCTCGTTACTGGCCAACGACCCCTCCCCCGTTACTCACTACCAATCCCTCCCCTTCCCATTATTGACCACCGATACCAACACCTTTTGGTTACTGGCCACAAATCTTGCTGACCAGTATTCCCTCCCCATCTTGTTACTGATCACCAATCCCTCCCCCTCCGTTACTCACCACCAATCCCTCCCCATCCCGTTACTCACCACCAACCCCTCGCCCTCCGTTACTGACCACCAATCCCTCCCCCTTCCGTTACTCACCACCAATCCCTCCCCCTCCGTTACTCACCACCAATCCCTCCCCATCCCGTTACTGACCACCAATCCCTCCCCCTCCCGTTACTCACCACCAATCCCTCCCCCTCCCGTTACTCACCACCAATCCCTCCCCATCTTGTTACTGACCACCAATCCAGCTCCCCCCTTGTTACTGATCACCAATACCTACCGCCATTTTTGTCCAAGAATCCCAGCCCACTCTTGTCATTGAGTAGGGAAACCTGCCCATCTTTGCTGACAACAAATCTCCTCCTCCCATTCCTGACCCCCAGTCCTCCCGAGTCTTGTAAAGGAAAACCGAACCCCCTGCTACTGATCCTCTCTCATACCTGATCACCAATCACAGCTGTCCCTTTCTCATTACTGACCACCAATCTATTCCACTCTAGTTACTGACCAGCAATCACCCTCCTCCCGTTACTCACCACCAATCGCTCCCCCTCCATTAATGACCACCAATCCCTCCCCCTCCATTACTCACCACCAATCCCTCCCCATCCCGTTACTGACCACTAATCCCTCCCCCTCCCGTTACTCACCACCAATCCCTCCCCCTCCCGTTACTCACCACCAATCCCTCCCCTCCCATTACTGACCACCAATCCCTACCCCTCCCGTTACTCACCAGCAATCCCTCCCCCTCCCGTTGCTCACCACCAATCCCTCCCCCTCTGTTACTCACCACCAATCCCTCCCCCTCCGTTACTCACCACCAATCCCTCCCCCTCCGGTTGCTCACCACCAATCCCTCCCCCTCCGTTACTCACCACCAATCCCTCCCCATCCCGTTACTGACCACCAATCCCTCCCCCTCCCGTTGCTCACCACCAATCCCTCCCCCTCTGTTACTCACCACCAATCCCTCCCCCGGTTACTCACCACCAATCCCTCCCCCTCCATTACTCACCACCAATACCTCCCCCTCCCGTTACTCACCAGCAATCCCTCCCCCTCCCGTTACTCACCACCAATACCTCCCCCTCCCGTTACTCACCACCAATCCCTCCCCCTCCCGTTACTCACCAGCAATCCCTCCCCCTCCCGTTGCTCACCACCAATCCCTCCCCCTCTGTTACTCACCACCAATCCCTCCCCCTCCCGTTGCTCACCACCAATCCCTCCCCCTCCATTACTCACCACCAATTCCTCCCCATCCCGTTTCTGACCACCAATCCCTCCCCCGGTTACTCACCACCAATCACTCCCCCTCCTCCCGTTACTCACCACCAATCCCTCCCACTCCCGTTGCTCACCACCAATCCCTCCCCCTCCGTTACTCACCACCAATCCCTCCCCATCCCGTTACTGACCACCAATCCCTCCCCCTCCCGTTACTCACCACCAATCCCTCCCCATCCGTTACTCACCACCAATCCCTCCCCCTCCGTTACTCATCACCAATCCCTCCCCATCCCGTTACTGACCACCAATCCCTCCCCCTCCCGTTACTCATCACCAATCACTCCTGTTACTCACCAGCAATCCCTCCCCCTCCCGTTGCTCACCACCAGTCCCTCCCCCTCCCGTTGCTCACCACCAATCCCTCCCCCTCCGTTACTCACCACCAATCCCTCCCCCTCCGTTACTCACCACCAATCCCTCCCCCTCCATTACTCACCACCAATTCCTCCCCATCCCGTTACTGACCACCAATCCCTCCCCCGGTTACTCACCACCAATCACTCCCCCTCCTCCCGTTACTCACCACCAATCCCTCCCCCTCCCGTTGCTCACCACCAATCCCTCCCCCTCCGTTACTCACCACCAATCCCTCCCCATCCCGTTACTGACCACCAATCCCTCCCCCTCCCGTTACTCACCACCAATCCCATCCCCTCCGTTACTCACCACCAATCCCTCCCCATCCCGTTACTGACCACCAATCCCTCCCCCTCCCGTTGCTCACCACCAATCCCTCCCCCTCCGTTACTGACCACCAATCCCTCCCCCTTCCGTTACTCACCACCAATCCCTCCCCCTCCGTTACTCACCAGTAATCCCTCCCCATCCCGTTACTGACCACCAATCCCACCCCCTCCTGTTACTCACCACCAATCCCTCCCCATCCCGTTACTGACCATCAATCCCTCCCCCTCCCGTTACTCACCACCAATCCCTCCCCCTCCCGTTACTGGCCAACGACCCCTCCCCCGTTACTCACTACCAATCCCTCCCCTTCCCATTATTGACCACCGATACCAACACCTTTTGGTTACTGGCCACAAATCTTGCTGACCAGTATTCCCTCCCCATCTTGTTACTGATCACCAATCCCTCCCCCTCCGTTACTCACCACCAATCCCTCCCCATCCCGTTACTCACCACCAACCCCTCCCCCTCCGTTACTGACCACCTATCCCTCCCCCTCCCGTTACTCACCACCAATCCCTCCCCATCTCGTTACTGACCACCAATCCCTCCCCCTCCCGTTACTCACCACCAATCCCTCCCCCTCCCGTTACTCACCACCAATCCCTCCCCATCTTGTTACTGACCACCAATCCAGCTCCCCCCTTGTTACTGATCACCAATACCTACCGCCATTTTTGTCCAAGAATCCCAGCCCACTCTTGTCATTGAGTAGGGAAACCTGCCCATCTTTGCTGACAACAAATCTCCTCCTCCCGTTCCTGACCCCCAGTCCTCCCGAGTCTTGTAAAGGAAAACCGAACCCCCTGCTACTGATCCTCTCTCATACCTGATCACCAATCACAGCTGTCCCTTTCTCATTACTGACCACCAATCTATTCCACTCTAGTTACTGACCAGCAATCACCCTCCTCCCGTTACTCACCACCAATCACTCCCCCTCCATTAATGACCACCAATCCCTCCCCCGGTTACTCACTAGCAATCCCTCCCCCTCCGTTACTCACCACCAATCCCTCCCCCTCCATTACTCACCACCAATCCCTCCCCATCCCGTTACTGACCACTAATCCCTCCCCCTCCCGTTACTCACCACCAATCCCTCCCCCTCCCGTTACTGACCACCAATCCCTCCCCCTCCCGTTACTCACCACCAATCCCTCCCCCTCCCGTTACTCACCACCAATCCCTCCCCCTCCCATTACTGACCACCAATCCCTCCCCCTCCCGTTACTCACCAGCAATCCCTCCCCCTCCCGTTGCTCACCACCAATCCCTCCCCCTCTGTTACTCACCACCAATCCCTCCCCCGGTTACTCACCACCAATCCCTCCCCATCACGTTACTGACCACCAATCCCTCCCCCTCCCGTTACTCACCACCAATCCCTCCCCCTCCCGTTACTCACCACCAATCCCTCCCCATCTTGTTACTGACCACCAATCCAGCTCCCCCCTTGTTACTGATCACCAATACCTACCGCCATTTTTGTCCAAGAATCCCAGCCCACTCTTGTCATTGAGTAGGGAAACCTGCCCATCTTTGCTGACAACAAATCTCCTCCTCCCGTTCCTGACCCCCAGTCCTCCCGAGTCTTGTAAAGGAAAACCGAACCCCCTGCTACTGATCCTCTATCATACCTGATCACCAATCACAGCTGTCCCTTTCTCATTACTGACCACCAATCCATTCCACTCTCGTTACTGACCAGCAATCACCCTCCTCCCGTTACTCACCACCAATCACTCCCCCTCCATTAATGACCACCAATCCCTCCCCCGGTTACTCACTAGCAATCCCTCCCCCTCCGTTACTCACCACCAATCCCTCCCCCTCCCGTTACTGACCACTAATCCCTCCCCCTCCCGTTACTCACCAGCAATCCCTCCCCCTCCCGTTGCTCACCACCAATCCCTCCCCCTCTGTTACTCACCACCAATCCCTCCCCCGGTTACTCACCACCAATCCCTCCCCCTCCATTACTCACCACCAATACCTCCCCCTCCCGTTACTCACCAGCAATCCCTCCCCCTCCCGTTACTCACCACCAATACCTCCCCCTCCCGTTACTCACCACCAATCCCTCCCCCTCCCGTTACTCACCAGCAATCCCTCCCCCTCCCGTTGCTCACCACCAATCCCTCCCCCTCTGTTACTCACCACCAATCCCTCCCCCTCCCGTTGCTCACCACCAATCCCTCCCCCTCCATTACTCACCACCAATTCCTCCCCATCCCGTTTCTGACCACCAATCCCTCCCCCGGTTACTCACCACCAATCACTCCCCCTCCTCCCGTTACTCACCACCAATCCCTCCCACTCCCGTTGCTCACCACCAATCCCTCCCCCTCCGTTACTCACCACCAATCCCTCCCCATCCCGTTACTGACCACCAATCCCTCCCCCTCCCGTTACTCACCACCAATCCCTCCCCATCCGTTACTCACCACCAATCCCTCCCCCTCCGTTACTCACCACCAATCCCTCCCCATCCCGTTACTGACCATCAATCCCTCCCCCTCCCGTTACTCACCAACAATCCCTCCCCATCCGTTACTCACCACCAATCCCTCCCCATCCCGTTACTGACCACCAATCCCTCCCCCTCCCGTTACTCACCACCAATCCCTCCCCATCCGTTACTCACCACCAATCCCTCCCCCTCCGTTACTCACCACCAATCCCTCCCCCTCCCGTTACTCATCACCAATCACTCCTGTTACTCACCACCAGTCCCTCCCCCTCCCGTTGCTCACCACCAATCCCTCCCCCTCCGTTACTCACCACCAATCCCTCCCCATCCCGTTACTGACCACCAATCCCTCCCCCTCCCGTTACTCACCACCAATCCCTCCCCATCCGTTACTCACCACCAATCCCTCCCCCTCCGTTACTCACCACCAATCCCTCCCCCTCCGTTACTCACCACCAATCCCTCCCCCTCCCGTTACTCATCACCAATCACTCCTGTTACTCACCACCAGTCCCTCCCCCTCCCGTTGCTCACCACCAATCCCTCCCCCTCCGTTACTCAACACCAATCCCTCCCCCTCCGTTACTCACCACCAATTCCTCCCCATCCCGTTACTGACCACCAATCCCTCCCACGGTTTCTCACCACCAATCACTCCCCCTCCTCCCGTTACTCACCACCAATCCCTCCCCCTCCCGTTGCTCACCACCAATCCCTCCCCCTCCGTTACTCACCACCAATCCCTCCCCATCCCGTTACTGACCACCAATCCCTCCCCCTCCCGTTACTCACCACCAATCCCTCCCCCTCCGTTACTCACCACCAATCCCTCCCCATCCCGTTACTCACCACCAATCCCTCCCCATCCCGTTACTGACCACCAATCCCTCCCCCTCCCGTTACTCACCACCAATCCCTCCACCTCCATTACTCACCACCTATCCCTCCCCCTCCCGTTACTGAACACCAATCCCTCCCCATCCCGTTACTGACCACCAATCCCTCCCCCTCCCGTTACTCACCACCAATCCCTCCCCCTCCATTACTCACCACCAATTCCTCCCCATCCCGTTACTGACCACCAATCCCTCCCCAGGTTACTCACCACCAATCACTCCCCCTCCTCCCGTTACTCACCACCAATCCCTCCCCCTCCCATTGCTCACCACCAATCCCTCCCCCTCCGTTACTGACCACCAATCCCTCCCCCTTCCGTTACTCACCACCAATCCCTCCCCCTCCGTTACTCACCACTAATCCCTCCCCATCCCGTTACTGACCACTAATCCCTCCCACTCCCGTTGCTCACCACCAATCCCTCCCCCTCCGTTACTCACCACCAATCCCTCCCCATCCCGTTACTGACCACCAATCCCTCCCCCTCCCGTTACTCACCACCAATCCCTCCCCATCCGTTACTCACCACCAATCCCTCCCCCTCCGTTACTCACCACCAATCCCTCCCCATCCCGTTACTGACCACCAATCCCTCCCCCTCCCGTTACTCATCACCAATCACTCCTGTTACTCACCAGCAATCCCTCCCCCTCCCGTTGCTCACCACCAGTCCCTCCCACTCCCGTTGCTCACCACCAATCCCTCCCCCTCCGTTACTCACCACCAATCCCTCCCCCTCCGTTACTCACCACCAATCCCTCCCCCTCCATTACTCACCACCAATTCCTCCCCATCCCGTTACTGACCACCAATCCCTCCCCCGGTTACTCACCACCAATCACTCCCCCTCCTCCCGTTACTCACCACCAATCCCTCCCCCTCCCGTTGCTCACCACCAATCCCTCCCCCTCCGTTACTCACCACCAATCCCTCCCCATCCCGTTACTCACCACCAATCCCTCCCCCTCCCGTTACTCACCACCAATCACTCCCCATCTTGTTACTGACCACCAATCCAGCTCCCCCCTTGTTACTGATCACCAATAGCTACCGCCATTTTTGTCCAAGAATCCCAGCCCACTCTTGTCATTGAGTAGGGAAACCTGCCCATCTTTGCTGACAACAAATCTCCTCCTCCCGTTCCTGACCCCCAGTCCTCCCGAGTCTTGTAAAGGAAAACCGAACCCCCTGCTACTGATCCTCTCTCATACCTGATCACCAATCACAGCTGTCCCTTTCTCATTACTGACCACCAATCTATTCCACTCTAGTTACTGACCAGCAATCACCCTCCTCCCGTTACTCACCACCAATCACTCCCCCTCCATTAATGACCACCAATCCCTCCCCCGGTTACTCACCAGCAATCCCTCCCCCTCCGTTACTCACCACCAATCCCTCCCCCTCCATTACTCACCACCAATCCCTCCCCATCCCGTTACTGACCACTAATCCCTCCCCCTCCCGTTACTCACCACCAATCCCTCCCCCTCCCGTTACTGACCACCAATCCCTCCCCCTCCCGTTACTCACCACCAATCCCTCCCCCTCCCGTTACTCACCACCAATCCCTCCCCCTCCCATTACTGACCACCAATCCCTCCCCCTCCCGTTACTCACCAGCAATCCCTCCCCCTCCCGTTGCTCACCACCAATCCCTCCCCCTCTGTTACTCACCACCAATCCCTCCCCCGGTTACTCACCACCAATCCCTCCCCCTCCATTACTCACCACCAATACCTCCCCCTCCCGTTACTCACCAGCAATCCCTCCCCCTCCCGTTGCTCACCACCAATCCCTCCCCCTCCCGTTACTCACCACCAATCCCTCCCCATCACGTTACTGACCACCAATCCCTCCCCCTCCCGTTACTCACCACCAATCCCTCCCCCTCCCGTTACTCACCACCAATCCCTCCCCATCTTGTTACTGACCACCAATCCAGCTCCCCCCTTGTTACTGATCACCAATACCTACCGCCATTTTTGTCCAAGAATCCCAGCCCACTCTTGTCATTGAGTAGGGAAACCTGCCCATCTTTGCTGACACCAAATCTCCTCCTCCCGTTCCTGACCCCCAGTCCTCCCGAGTCTTGTAAAGGAAAACCGAACCCCCTGCTACTGATCCTCTCTCATACCTGATCACCAATCACAGCTGTCCCTTTCTCATTACTGACCACCAATCCATTCCACTCTCGTTACTGACCAGCAATCACCCTCCTCCCGTTACTCACCACCAATCACTCCCCCTCCATTACTCACCACCAATCCCTCCCCATCCCGTTACTGACCACCAATCCCTCCCCCTCCGTTACTCACCACCAATCCCTCCCCATCCCGTTACTCACCACCAATCCCTCCCCATCCCGTTACTGACCACCAATCCCTCCCCCTCCCGTTACTCACCACCAATCCCTCCCCCTCCATTAATGACCACCAATCCCTCCCCCGGTTACTCACTAGCAATCCCTCCCCCTCCGTTACTCACCACCAATCCCTCCCCATCCCGTTACTGACCACTAATCCCTCCCCCTCCCGTTACTCACCACCAATCCCTCCCCCTCCCGTTACTGACCACCAATCCCTCCCCCTCCCGTTACTCACCACCAATCCCTCCCCCTCCCGTTACTCACCACCAATCCCTCCCCCTCCCATTACTGACCACCAATACCTCCCCCTCCCGTTACTCACCAGCAATCCCTCCCCCTCCCGTTGCTCACCACCAATCCCTCCCCCTCTGTTACTCACCACCAATCACTCCCCCGGTTACTCACCACCAATCCCTCCCCCTCCATTACTCACCACCAATACCTCCCCCTCCCGTTACTCACCAGCAATCCCTCCCCCTCCCGTTACTCACCACCAATACCTCCCCCTCGCGTTACTCACCACCAATCCCTCCCCCTCCCGTTACTCACCAGCAATCCCTCCCCCTCCCGTTGCTCAGCACCAATCCCTCCCCCTCGGTTACTCACCACCAATCCCTCCCCCTCCCGTTGCTCACCACCAATCCCTCCCCCTCCATTACTCACCACCAATTCCTCCCCATCCCGTTTCTGACCACCAATCCCTCCCCCGGTTACTCACCACCAATCACTCCCCCTCCTCCCGTTACTCACCACCAATCCCTCCCACTCCCGTTGCTCACCACCAATCCCTCCCCCTCCGTTACTCACCACCAATCCCTCCCCATCCCGTTACTGACCACCAATCCCTCCCCCTCCCGTTACTCACCACCAATCCCTCCCCCTCCGTTACTCACCACCAATCCCTCCCCATCCCGTTACTGACCACCAATCCCTCCCCCTCCCGTTGCTCACCACCAATCCCTCCCCCTCCGTTACTGACCACCAATCCCTCCCCCTTCCGTTACTCACCACCAATCCCTCCCCCTCCGTTACTCACCACTAATCCCTCCCCATCCCGTTACTGACCACCAATCCCACCCCCTCCTGTTACTCACCACCAATCCCTCCCCATCCCGTTACTGACCACCAATCCCTCCCCCTCCCGTTACTCACCACCAATCCCTCCCCCTCCCGTTACTGGCCAACGACCCCTCCCCCGTTACTCACTACCAATCCCTCCCCTTCCCATTATTGACCACCGATACCAACACCTTTTGGTTACTGGCCACAAATCTTGCTGACCAGTATTCCCTCCCCATCTTGTTACTGATCACCAATCCCTCCCCCTCCGTTACTCACCACCAATCCCTCCCCATCCCGTTACTCACCACCAATCCCTCCCCCTCCCGTTACTCACCACCAATCACTCCCCATCTTGTTACTGACCACCAATCCAGCTCCCCCCTTGTTACTGATCACCAATAGCTACCGCCATTTTTGTCCAAGAATCCCAGCCCACTCTTGTCATTGAGTAGGGAAACCTGCCCATCTTTGCTGACAACAAATCTCCTCCTCCCGTTCCTGACCCCCAGTCCTCCCGAGTCTTGTAAAGGAAAACCGAACCCCCTGCTACTGATCCTCTCTCATACCTGATCACCAATCACAGCTGTCCCTTTCTCATTACTGACCACCAATCTATTCCACTCTAGTTACTGACCAGCAATCACCCTCCTCCCGTTACTCACCACCAATCACTCCCCCTCCATTAATGACCACCAATCCCTCCCCCGGTTACTCACCAGCAATCCCTCCCCCTCCGTTACTCACCACCAATCCCTCCCCCTCCATTACTCACCACCAATCCCTCCCCATCCCGTTACTGACCACTAATCCCTCCCCCTCCCGTTACTCACCACCAATCCCTCCCCCTCCCGTTACTGACCACCAATCCCTCCCCCTCCCGTTACTCACCACCAATCCCTCCCCCTCCCGTTACTCACCACCAATCCCTCCCCCTCCCATTACTGACCACCAATCCCTCCCCCTCCCGTTACTCACCAGCAATCCCTCCCCCTCCCGTTGCTCACCACCAATCCCTCCCCCTCTGTTACTCACCACCAATCCCTCCCCCGGTTACTCACCACCAATCCCTCCCCCTCCATTACTCACCACCAATACCTCCCCCTCCCGTTACTCACCAGCAATCCCTCCCCCTCCCGTTGCTCACCACCAATCCCTCCCCCTCCCGTTACTCACCACCAATCCCTCCCCATCACGTTACTGACCACCAATCCCTCCCCCTCCCGTTACTCACCACCAATCCCTCCCCCTCCCGTTACTCACCACCAATCCCTCCCCATCTTGTTACTGACCACCAATCCAGCTCCCCCCTTGTTACTGATCACCAATACCTACCGCCATTTTTGTCCAAGAATCCCAGCCCACTCTTGTCATTGAGTAGGGAAACCTGCCCATCTTTGCTGACACCAAATCTCCTCCTCCCGTTCCTGACCCCCAGTCCTCCCGAGTCTTGTAAAGGAAAACCGAACCCCCTGCTACTGATCCTCTCTCATACCTGATCACCAATCACAGCTGTCCCTTTCTCATTACTGACCACCAATCCATTCCACTCTCGTTACTGACCAGCAATCACCCTCCTCCCGTTACTCACCACCAATCACTCCCCCTCCATTACTCACCACCAATCCCTCCCCATCCCGTTACTGACCACCAATCCCTCCCCCTCCGTTACTCACCACCAATCCCTCCCCATCCCGTTACTCACCACCAATCCCTCCCCATCCCGTTACTGACCACCAATCCCTCCCCCTCCCGTTACTCACCACCAATCCCTCCCCCTCCATTAATGACCACCAATCCCTCCCCCGGTTACTCACTAGCAATCCCTCCCCCTCCGTTACTCACCACCAATCCCTCCCCATCCCGTTACTGACCACTAATCCCTCCCCCTCCCGTTACTCACCACCAATCCCTCCCCCTCCCGTTACTGACCACCAATCCCTCCCCCTCCCGTTACTCACCACCAATCCCTCCCCCTCCCGTTACTCACCACCAATCCCTCCCCCTCCCATTACTGACCACCAATACCTCCCCCTCCCGTTACTCACCAGCAATCCCTCCCCCTCCCGTTGCTCACCACCAATCCCTCCCCCTCTGTTACTCACCACCAATCACTCCCCCGGTTACTCACCACCAATCCCTCCCCCTCCATTACTCACCACCAATACCTCCCCCTCCCGTTACTCACCAGCAATCCCTCCCCCTCCCGTTACTCACCACCAATACCTCCCCCTCGCGTTACTCACCACCAATCCCTCCCCCTCCCGTTACTCACCAGCAATCCCTCCCCCTCCCGTTGCTCAGCACCAATCCCTCCCCCTCGGTTACTCACCACCAATCCCTCCCCCTCCCGTTGCTCACCACCAATCCCTCCCCCTCCATTACTCACCACCAATTCCTCCCCATCCCGTTTCTGACCACCAATCCCTCCCCCGGTTACTCACCACCAATCACTCCCCCTCCTCCCGTTACTCACCACCAATCCCTCCCACTCCCGTTGCTCACCACCAATCCCTCCCCCTCCGTTACTCACCACCAATCCCTCCCCATCCCGTTACTGACCACCAATCCCTCCCCCTCCCGTTACTCACCACCAATCCCTCCCCATCCGTTACTCACCACCAATCCCTCCCCCTCCGTTACTCACCACCAATCCCTCCCCATCCCGTTACTGACCATCAATCCCTCCCCCTCCCGTTACTCACCACCAATCCCTCCCCATCCGTTACTCACCACCAATCCCTCCCCATCCCGTTACTGACCACCAATCCCTCCCCCTCCCGTTACTCACCACCAATCCCTCCCCATCCGTTACTCACCACCAATCCCTCCCCCTCCGTTACTCACCACCAATCCCTCCCCCTCCCGTTACTCATCACCAATCACTCCTGTTACTCACCACCAGTCCCTCCCCCTCCCGTTGCTCACCACCAATCCCTCCCCCTCCGTTACTCACCACCAATCCCTCCCCATCCCGTTACTGACCACCAATCCCTCCCCCTCCCGTTACTCACCACCAATCCCTCCCCATCCGTTACTCACCACCAATCCCTCCCCATCCGTTACTCACCACCAATCCCTCCCCCTCCCGTTACTCATCACCAATCACTCCTGTTACTCACCACCAGTCCCTCCCCCTCCCGTTGCTCACCACCAATCCCTCCCCCTCCGTTACTCAACACCAATCCCTCCCCCTCCGTTACTCACCACCAATCCCAGCCCCTCCATTACTCACCACCAATTCCTCCCCATCCCGTTACTGACCACCAATCCCTCCCACGGTTTCTCACCACCAATCACTCCCCCTCCTCCCGTTACTCACCACCAATCCCTCCCCCTCCCGTTGCTCACCACCAATCCCTCCCCCTCCGTTACTCACCACCAATCCCTCCCCATCCCGTTACTGACCACCAATCCCTCCCCCTCCCGTTACTCACCACCAATCCCTCCCCCTCCGTTACTCACCACCAATCCCTCCCCATCCCGTTACTCACCACCAATCCCTCCCCATCCCGTTACTGACCACCAATCCCTCCCCCTCCCGTTACTCACCACCAATCCCTCCACCTCCATTACTCACCACCTATCCCTCCCCCTCCCGTTACTGAACACCAATCCCTCCCCATCCCGTTACTGACCACCAATCCCTCCCCCTCCCGTTACTCACCACCAATCCCTCCCCCTCCATTACTCACCACCAATTCCTCCCCATCCCGTTACTGACCACCAATCCCTCCCCAGGTTACTCACCACCAATCACTCCCCCTCCTCCCGTTACTCACCACCAATCCCTCCCCCTCCCATTGCTCACCACTAATCCCTCCCCCTCCGTTACTGACCACCAATCCCTCCCCCTTCCGTTACTCACCACCAATCCCTCCCCCTCCGTTACTCACCACTAATCCCTCCCCATCCCGTTACTGACCACCAATCCCACCCCCTCCTGTTACTCACCACCAATACCTCCCCCTCCCGTTAATCACCAGCAATCCCTCCCCCTCCCGTTACTCACCACCAATACCTCCCCCTCCCGTTACTCACCACCAATCCCTCCCCCTCCCGTTACTCACCAGCAATCCCTCCCCCTCCCGTTGCTCACCACCAATCCCTCCCCCTCTGTTACTCACCACCAATCCCTCCCCCTCCCGTTGCTCACCACCAATCCCTCCCCCTCCATTACTCACCACCAATTCCTCCCCATCCCGTTTCTGACCACCAATCCCTCCCCCGGTTACTCACCACCAATCACTCCCCCTCCTCCCGTTACTCACCACCAATCCCTCCCCATCCCGTTACTGACCACCAATCCCTCCCCCTCCCGTTACTCACCACCAATCCCTCCCCCTCCCGTTGCTCACCACCAATCCCTCCTCCTCCCGTTACTCACCACCAATCCCTCCCCATCCCGTTACTGACCACCAATCCCTCCCCCTCCATTACTCACCACCAATCCCTCCCCATCCCGTTACTGACCACCAATCCCTCCCCCTCCGTTACTCACCACCAATCCCTCCCCCTCCGTTACTCACCACCAATCCCTCCCCCTCCATTACTCACCACCAATTCCTCCCCATCCCGTTACTGACCACCAATCCCTCCCCAGGTTACTCACCACCAATCACTCCCCCTCCTCCCGTTACTCACCACCAATCCCTCCCCCTCCCGTTGCTCACCACCAATCCCTCCCCCTCCGTTACTGACCACCAATCCCTCCCCCTTCCGTTACTCACCACCAATCCCTCCCCCTCCGTTACTCACCACTAATCCCTCCCCATCCCGTTACTGACCACCAATCCCACCCCCTCCTGTTACTCACCACCAATCCCTCCCCATCCCGTTACTGACCACCAATCCCTCCCCCTCCCGTTACTCACCACCAATCCCTACCCCTCCCGTTACTGGCCAACGACCCCTCCCCCGTTACTCACTACCAATCCCTCCCCTTCCCATTATTGACCACCGATACCAACACCTTTTGGTTACTGGCCACAAATCTTGCTGACCAGTATTCCCTCCCCATCTTGTTACTGATCACCAATCCCTCCCCCTCCGTTACTCACCACCAATCCCTCCCCATCCTGTTACTCACCACCAACCCCTCCCCCTCCGTTACTGACCACCAATCCCTCCCCCTCCCGTTACTCACCACCAATCCCTCCCCATCACGTTACTGACCACCAATCCCTCCCCCTCCCGTTACTCACCACCAATCCCTCCCGCTCCCGTTACTCACCACCAATCCCTCCCCATCTTGTTACTGACCACCAATCCAGCTCCCCCCTTGTTACTGATCACCAATACCTACCGCCATTTTTGTCCAAGAATCCCAGCCCACTCTTGTCATTGAGTAGGGAAACCTGCCCATCTTTGCTGACAACAAATCTCCTCCTCCCGTTCCTGACCCCCAGTCCTCCCGAGTCTTGTAAAGGAAAACCGAACCCCCTGCTACTGATCCTCTCTCATACCTGATCACCAATCACAGCTGTCCCTTTCTCATTACTGACCACCAATCCATTCCACTCTCGTTACTGACCAGCAATCACCCTCCTCCCGTTACTCACCACCAATCACTCCCCCTCCATTAATGACCACCAATCCCTCCCCCGGTTACTCACTAGCAATCCCTCCCCCTCCGTTACTCACCACCAATCCCTCCCCCTCCATTACTCACCACCAATCCCTCCCCATCCCGTTACTGACCACTAATCCCTCCCCCTCCCGTTACTCACCACCAATCCCTCCCCCTCCCGTTACTGACCACCAATCCCTCCCCCTCCCGTTGCTCACCACCAATCCCTCCCCCTCCGTTACTCACCACCAATCCCTCCCCATCCCGTTACTGACCACTAATCCCTCCCCCTCCCGTTACTCACCACCAATCCCTCCCCCTCCCGTTACTGACCACCAATCCCTCCCCCTCCCGTTACTCACCACCAATCCCTCCCCCTCCCGTTACTCACCACCAATCCCTCCCCCTCCCATTACTGACCACCAATCCCTCCCCCTCCCGTTACTCACCAGCAATCCCTCCCCCT
Organism: Hemitrygon akajei; assembly: GCF_048418815.1. NCBI lineage: Eukaryota > Metazoa > Chordata > Chondrichthyes > Myliobatiformes > Dasyatidae > Hemitrygon > Hemitrygon akajei. The sequence continues at coordinate 100,915,905 of NC_133129.1, read as the reverse complement.
CCCGTTGCTCACCACCAATCCCTCCCCCTCTGTTACTCACCACCAATCCCTCCCCCGGTTACTCACCACCAATCCCTCCCCCTCCATTACTCACCACCAATACCTCCCCCTCCCGTTACTCACCAGCAATCCCTCCCCCTCCCGTTACTCACCACCAATACCTCCCCCTCCCGTTACTCACCACCAATCCCTCCCCCTCCCGTTACTCACCAGCAATCCCTCCCCCTCCCGTTGCTCACCACCAATCCCTCCCCCTCTGTTACTCACCACCAATCCCTCCCCCTCCCGTTGCTCACCACCAATCCCTCCCCCTCCATTACTCACCACCAATTCCTCCCCATCCCGTTTCTGACCACCAATCCCTCCCCCGGTTACTCACCACCAATCACTCCCCCTCCTCCCGTTACTCACCACCAATCCCTCCCACTCCCGTTGCTCACCACCAATCCCTCCCCCTCCGTTACTCACCACCAATCCCTCCCCATCCCGTTACTGACCACCAATCCCTCCCCCTCCCGTTACTCACCACCAATCCCTCCCCCTCCCGTTACTCACCACCAATCCCTCCCCATCCGTTACTCACCACCAATCCCTCCCCCTCCGTTACTCACCACCAATCCCTCCCCATCCCGTTACTGACCACCAATCCCTCCCCCTCCCGTTACTCATCACCAATCACTCCTGTTACTCACCACCAGTCCCTCCCCCTCCCGTTGCTCACCACCAATCCCTCCCCCTCCGTTACTCAACACCAATCCCTCCCCCTCCGTTACTCACCACCAATCCCTCCCCCTCCATTACTCACCACCAATTCCTCCCCATCCCGTTACTGACCACCAATCCCTCCCACGGTTTCTCACCACCAATCACTCCCCCTCCTCCCGTTACTCACCACCAATCCCTCCCCCTCCCGTTGCTCACCACCAATCCCTCCCCCTCCGTTACTCACCACCAATCCCTCCCCATCCCGTTACTGACCACCAATCACTCCCCCTCCCGTTACTCACCACCAATCCCTCCCCCTCCGTTACTCACCACCAATCCCTCCCCATCCCGTTACTCACCACCAATCCCTCCCCATCCCGTTACTGACCACCAATCCCTCCCCCTCCCGTTACTCACCACCAATCCCTCCACCTCCATTACTCACCACCTATCCCTCCCCCTCCCGTTACTGAACACCAATCCCTCCCCATCCCGTTACTGACCACCAATCCCTCCCCCTCCCGTTACTCACCACCAATCCAGCTCCCCCCTTGTTACTGATCACCAATACCTACCGCCATTTTTGTCCAAGAATCCCAGCCCAATCTTGTCATTGAGTAGGGAAACCTGCCCATCTTTGCTGACACCAAATCTCCTCCTCCCGCTCCTGACCCCCAGTCCTCCCTAGTCTTGTAAAGGAAAACCGAACCCCCTGCTACTGACCCTCTCTCATACCTGATCACCAATCACAGCTGTCCCTTTCTCATTACTGACCACCAATCCATTCCACTCTCGTTACTTACCAGCAATCACCCTCCTCCCGTTACTCACCACCAATCACTCCCCCTCCATTAATGACCACCAATCCCTCCCCCGGTTACTCACCAGCAATCCCTCCCCCTCCGTTACTCACCACCAATCCCTCCCACTCCATTACTCACCACCAATCCCTCCCCATCCCGTTACTGACCACTAATCCCTCCCCCTCCCGTTACTCACCACCAAAACCTCCCCCTCCCGTTACTGACCACCAATCCCTCCCCCTCCCGTTACTCACCACCAATCCCTCCCCCTCCATTACTCACCACCAATTCCTCCCCAACCCGTTACTGACCACCAATCCCTCCCCATCCCGTTACTGACCACTAATCCCTCCCCCTCCCGTTACTCACCACCAATACCTCCCCCTCCCGTTACTGACCACCAATCCCTCCCCCTCCCGTTACTCACCACCAATCCCTCCCCCTCCCGTTGCTCACCACCAATCCCTCCCCCTCCCGTTACTCACCAGCAATCCCTCCCCCTCCCGTTACTGACCACCAATCCCTCCCCCTCCCGTTACTCACCAGCAATCCCTCCCCCTCCCGTTGCTCACCACCAATCCCTCCCCCTCTGTTACTCACCACTAATCCCTTCCCCGGTTACTCACCACCAATCCCTCCCCCTCCCGTTGCTCACCACCAATCCCTCCCCCTCCATTACTCACCACCAATTCCTCCCCATCCCGTTACTGACCACCAACCCCTCCCCCGGTTACTCACCACCAATCACTCCCCCTCCTCCCGTTACTCACCACCAATCCCTCCCCCTCCCGTTGCTCACCACCAATCCCTCCCCCTCCGTTACTCACCACCAATCCCTCCCCATCCCGTTACTGACCACCAATCCCTCCCCCTCCCGTTACTCACCACCAATCCCTCCCCAACCGTTACTCACCACCAATCCCTCCCCCTCCGTTACTCACCACCAATCCCTCCCCCTCCGTTACTCACCACCAATCCCTCCCCTTCCCGTTACTCACCACCAATCCCTCCCCCTCCCGTTACTCACCACCAATCCCTCCCCCTCCATTACTCACCACCTATCCCTCCCCCTCCCGTTACTGACCACCAATCACTCCCCCTCCCATTACTCACCACCAATCCCTCCCCCTCCATTACTCACCACCAATTCCTCCCCATCCCGTTACTGACCACCAATCCCTCCCCCGGTTACTCACCACCAATCACTCCCCCTCCTCCCGTTACTCACCACCAATCCCTACCCCTCCCGTTACTCACCACCAATCCCTCACCCTCCGTTACTGACCACCAATCCCTCCCCATCCCGTTACTCACCACCAATCCCTCCCCCTCCCGTTACTCACCACCAATCCCTCCCCATCCCGTTACTGACCACCAATCCCTCCCCCTCCCGTTACTCACCACCAATCCCTCCCCATCCCGTTACTGACCACCAATCACTCCCCCTCCCGTTACTCACCACCAATCCCTCCCCATCTTGTTACTGACCACCAATCCAGCTCCCCCCTTGTTACTGATCACCAATACCTACCGCCATTTTTGTCCAAGAATCCCAGCCCACTCTTGCCATTGAGTAGGGAAACCTGCCCATCTTTGCTGACACCAAATCTCCTCCTCCCGTTCCTGACCCCCAGTCCTCCCGAGTCTTGTAAAGGAAAACCGAACCCCCTGCTACTGATCCTCTCTCATACCTGATCACCAATCACAGCTGTCCCTTTCTCATTACTGACCACCAATCCATTCCACTCTCGTTACTGACCAGCAATCACCCTCCTCCCGTTACTCACCACCAATCACTCCCCCTCCATTAATGACCACCAATCCCTCCCCCGGTTACTCACCAGCAATCCCTCCCCCTCCGTTACTCACCACCAATCCCTCCCCCTCCATTACTCACCACCAATCCCTCCCCATCCCGTTACTGACCACTAATCCCTCCCCCTCCCGTTACTCACCACCAATACCTCCCCCTCCCGTTATTGACCACCAATCCCTCCCCCTCCCGTTACTCACCACCAATCCCTCCCCCTCCCGTTGCTCACCACCAATCCCTCCCCCTCCCGTTACTCACCACCAATCCCTCCCCCTCCCGTTACTGACCACCAATCCCTCCCCCTCCCGTTACTCACCAGCAATCCCTCCCCCTCCCGTTGCTCACCACCAATCCCTCCCCCTCTGTTA
>NC_133129.1:100820660-100910660 GCF_048418815.1 Hemitrygon akajei | reverse complement strand
GTCCCTCTGCACTGACCACTGGGACAGAGAGGGTTCCTGTCCCCACCGTCCCTCTGCACTGACCACTGGGACAGAGAGGGTTCCTGTTCCCACCGTCCCTCTGCACTGACCACTGGGACAGAGAGGGTTCCTGTCCCCACCGTCCCTCTGCACTGACCACTGGGACAGAGAGGTTTCCTGTCCCCCACCGTCCCTCTGCACTGACCACTGGGACAGAGAGGGTTCCTGTCCCCACCGTCCCTCTGCACTGACCACTGGGACAGAGAGGGTTCCTGTTCCCACTGTCCCTATACACTGACCACTGGGACAGAGAGGGCTCCTGTCCCCACCGTCCCTCTACACTGACCACTGGGACAGAGAGGTTTCCTGTCCCCACCGTCCCTCTGCACTGACCACTGGGACAGAGAGGGTTCCTGTCCCCACCGTCCCTCTGCACTGACCACTGGGACAGAGAGGGTTCCTGTCCCCACCGTCCATCTGCACTGACCACTGGGACAGAGAGGGTTCCTGTCCCCACCGTCCCTCTGCACTGACCACTGGGACAGAGAGGGCTCCTGTCCTCACCGTCCCTCTGCACTGACCACTGGGACAGAGAGGTTTCCTGTCCCCACCGTCCCTCTGCACTGACCACTGGGACAGAGAGTGTTCCTGTCCCCACCATCCCTCTGCACTGACCACTGGGACAGAGAGGGTTCCTGTCCCCACCGTCCCTCTGCACTGACCACTGGGACAGAGAGGGTTCCTGTTCCCACTGTCCCTATACACTGACCACTGGGACAGAGAGGGCTCCTGTCCCCCACCGTCCCTCTGCACTGACCACTGGGACAGAGAGGGTTCCTGTTCCCACTGTCCCTATACACTGACCACTGGGACAGAGAGGGCTCCTGTCCCCACCGTCCCTCTGCGCTGACCACTGGGACAGAGAAGGTTCCTGTCCCCACTGTCCCTATACACTGACCACTGGGACAGAGAGGGCTCCTGTCCCCACCGTCCCTCTGCGCTGACCACTGGGACAGAGAGGGTTCCTGTCCCCACCGTCCCTTTACACTGACCACTGGGACAGAGAGGGTTCCTGTCCCCACCGTCCATCTGCACTGACCACTGGGACAGAGAGGGTTCCTGTCCCCCACCGTCCCCTCTGCACTGACCACTGGGACAGAGAGGGCTCCTGTCCCCACCGTCCCTCTGCACTGACCACTGGGACAGAGAGGGTTCCTGTTCCCACTTGTCCCTATACACTGACCACTGGGACAGAGAGGGCTCCTGTCCCCCACCGTCCCTCTGCGCTGACCACTGGGACAGAAGAGGGTTCCTGTCCCCACCGTCCCTCTGCACTGACCACTGGGACAGAGAGGGTTCCTGTCCCCACCGTCCATCTGCACTGACCACTGGGACAGAGAGGGTTCCTGTCCCCACCGTCCCTCTGCACTGACCACTGGGACAGAGAGGGTTCCTGTCCCCACCGTCCATCTGCACTGACCACTGGGACAGAGAGGGTTCCTGTCCCCACCGTCCCTCTGCACTGACCACTGGGACAGAGAGGGCTCCTGTCCCCACCGTCCCTCTGCACTGACCACTGGGACAGAGAGGGTTCCTGTTCCCACTGTCCCTATACACTGACCACTGGGACAGAGAGGGCTCCTGTCCCCACCGTCCCTCTGCGCTGACCACTGGGACAGAGAGGGGTTCCTGTCCCCCACCGTCCCTCTGCACTGACCACTGGGACAGAGAGGGTTCCTGTCCCCACCGTCCATCTGCACTGACCACTGGGACAGAGAGGGTTCCTGTCCCCACCGTCCCTCTGCACTGACCACTGGGACAGAGAGGGCTCCTGTCCCCACCGTCCCTCTGCACTGACCACTGGGACAGAGAGGTTTCCTGTCCCCACCGTCCCTCTGCACTGACCACTGGGACAGAGAGGGTTCCTGTCCCCACCGTCCCTCTGCACTGACCACTGGGACAGAGAGGGGTTCCTGTCCCCACCGTCCCTCTGCACTGACCACTGGGACAGAGAGGGTTCCTGTTCCCACTGTCCCTATACACTGACCACTGGGACAGAGAGGGCTCCTGTCCCCACCGTCCCTCTGCACTGACCACTGGGACAGAGAGGGTTCCTGTTCCCACTGTCCCTATACACTGACCACTGGGACAGAGAGGGCTCCTGTCCCCACCGTCCCTCTGCGCTGACCACTGGGACAGAGAGGGTTCCTGTCCCCACTGTCCCTATACACTGACCACTGGGACAGAGAGGGCTCCTGTCCCCACCGTCCCTCTGCGCTGACCACTGGGACAGAGAGGGTTCCTGTCCCCCACCGTCCCTTTACACTGACCACTGGGACAGAGAGGGTTCCTGTCCCCACCGTCCCTCTGCACTGACCACTGGGACAGAGAGGGCTCCTGTCCCCACTGTCCCTTTACACTGACCACTGGGACAGAGAGGGCTCCTGTCCCCACTGTCCCTCTGCAACTGACCACTGGGACTGAGAGGTTTCCTGTCCCCACCGTCCCTCTGCACTGACCACTGGGACAGAGAGGGCTCCTGTCCCCACCGTCCCTTTACACTGACCACTGGGACAGAGAGGGCTCCTGTCCCCACCGTCCCTCTACACTGACCACTGGGACAGAGAGGGCTCCTGCTCCATTTAGTGTCCCAGACCTTGGTGAAGACCTGGGTCATGCACGCTGTGTCAGACAGTTTAGCGGATCATTGTATCGGTATTCACCGTCCGGAAGTCCCACGGCTGCTGACACTCCAGGAGCCATCAGCAGAAGTTGAAAACCTGTTGCCTGAGCCCACTCCCAAACATCCAACAGGATTCCAACGCACCAGGAGAAAGAGTTTGCTGTGATTGGTGCACCACCGTCCAATAAAAATCGCATCTCCCATTGCGGTGTGGGGATAGTGCGGGCCCCTGTGGAGCTGACGTCACCCCTGGCCTGCCCTAGGGGATATAAAGCAGGTGAAAGGCAGGGAGCTGCAGTTACCCACGAAACTGCCCGCCTGACGAGAGTCGTCACCTTCTACCCCAGCGCCGTGGAAAGGAGCTGTCTGAGATGCTGAGGCGTCACATTCAAGCTGTGGTCGCCTTGATCTCCCTGGGTCTGCTGCTGCCCAGAGTCTCGGGGACTCCGAGAGGGGCAGGGCTGGCCCATGGCCCACAGGACCGGATTCTCCAGCGCAGAGAAGTAAGTAGCTCCCACCTCCGTTTGCCCGGGCACACTGATCCCACAGAACCTCGTCGTTCCGCTGAACTCTAACGTTCAGGTCACCACTGGGAGATATCAACTCTTCATTATTGAGCGCAGCACCCCGAAGCTGACAAGGGCAGCCAGAGCTGCTGTCAGTGATGGCTGGGAGAGTGAGCATCAGGGTTAATGTGGTCAATGAAGTGGAAGGGGTTAATGAAAGGGAGGGAGCTGGATTGAGTCAGGCAGTTGACGGCTGCTACCAAGTAACAGTGCAGGAGCTGGTTCAATGTCAGCCAGGTCGGTAACAGGCTGCTGAGAGGACGGGATTAACATCGGGGCTTCGAGACACCAGGAGGAGACAGTGAAGGAAAAGGGTTACTGTTCAACAGTGTCAGACCTAGGAAAATGGCAGGAGAGACACAGGACGCTGGGCAAGAGGGGTTAGTGAGCGACAGTCTGATGGAGCTGGATTAATGTCAGTGGGGATACAGTCAGTGACACAGGACGCTGGGGGAGAGGGGTCACTGAGGGACGGTGTGAGGGAGCTGGATTAATGTCAGTGGGGATACAGTCAGTGACACAGGGTGCTGGGGGAGAGGGGGTCACTGAGGGACGGTGTGAGGGAGCTGGATTAATGTCAGTGGGGATACAGTCAGTGACACAGGGTACTGGTGGAGAGGGGTCACTGAGGGACGGTGTGAGGGAGCTGGATTAATGTCAGTGGGATACAGTCAGAGACACATGATGCTGTGGGAGAGTAGTCACTGAGGGACGGTGTGAGGGAACTGGATTAATGTCAGTGGGGATACAGTCAGTGACACATGGTGCTGGAGGAGAGGGGTCACTGAGGGACGGTGTGAGGGAGCTGGATTAACGTCAGTGGGGATACAGTCAGTGACACAGGGTGCTGGGGGAGAGGGGTCACTGAGGGACGGTGTGAGGGAGCTGGATTAACGTCAGTGGGGATACAGTCAGTGACAGGGCGCTGGGGGAGAGGGGTCACTGAGGTACGGTGTGAGGGAGCTGGATTAATGTCAGTGGGGATACAGTCAGTGACACAGGGCGCTGGGGGAGAGGGGGTCACTGAGGGACGGTGTGAGGGAGCTGGATTAATGTCAGTGGGGATACAGTCAGTGACACAAGGTGCTGGGGGAGAGGGGTCACTGAGGGACGGTGTGAGGGAGCTGGATTAACGTCAGTGGGGATACAGTCAGTGACACAGGGTGCTGGGGGAGAGGGGTCACAGAGGGACGGTGTGAGGGAGCTGGATTAACGTCAGTGGGGATACAGTCAGTGACAGGGCGCTGGGGGAGAGGGGTCACTGAGGTACGGATGTGAGGGAGCTGGATTAATGTCAGTGTGGATACAGTCAGTGACACAGGGTGCTGGTGGAGAGGGGTCACTGAGGGACGGTGTGAGGGAGCTGGATTAATGTCAGTGGGAATACAGTCAGTGACACAGCGTGCTGGGGAGAGGGGTCACTGAGGGACGGTGTGAGGGAACTGGATTAATGTCAGTGCGGATACAGTCAGAGACACAGGGTGCTGGGGGAGAGGGGTCACTGAGGGACGGTGTGAGGGAGCTGGATTAATGTCAGTGGGGATACAGTCAGTGACACATGGTGCTGGGGGAGAGGGGTCACTGAGGGACGGTGTGAGGGAGCTGGATTAATGACAGTGGGGATACAGTCAGTGACACAGGGTGCTGGTGGAGAGGGGTCACCGAGGGACGGTGTGAGGGAGCTGGATTAATGACAGTGGGGATACAGTCAGAGACACATGGTGCTGGGGGAGGGGGGTCACTGAGGGACGGTGTGAGGGAGCTGGATTAATGTCAGTGGGTGATACAGTCAGTGACACAGGACGCTGGGGGAGAGGGATCACTGAGGGACGGTCTCAGGGAGCTGGATTAATGTCAGTGGGGATACAGTCAGTGACACAGGGTGCTGGTGGAGAGGGGTCACTGAGGGACGGGTGTGAGGGTGCTGGATTAATGTCAGTGGGGATACAGTCAGTGACACAGGGCGCTGGTGGAGAGGGGTCACTGAGGGACGGTGTGAGGGAGCTGGATTAATGTCAGTGGGGATACAGTCAGTGACACAGGGTGCTGGGGGAGAGGGGTCACTGAGGGACGGTGTGAGGGAGCTGGATTAATGTCAGTGGGGATAGAGTCAGTGACACAGGGTGCTGGGGGAGAGGGGTCACTGAGGGACGGGTGTGAGGGAGCTGGATTAATGTCAGTGGGGATACAGTCAGTGACACAGGGTGCTGGGGGAGAGGGGTTACTGAGGGACGGTCTCAGGGAGCTGGATTAATGTCAGTTGGGATACAGTCAGTGACACAGGGCGCTGGGGGAGAGGGGTCACTGAGGGACGGTGTGAGGGAGCTGGATTAATGTCAGTGGGGATACAGTCAGTGACACAGGGCGCTGGGGGAGAGGGGTCACTGAGGGACGGTGTGAGGGAGCTGGATTAACGTCAGTGGGGATACAGTCAGTGACACAGGGTGCTGGGAGAGGGATCACTGAGGGACGGTGTGAGGGAGCTGGATTAATATCAGTGGGGATACAGTCAGAGACACATGATGCTGTGGGAGAGTAGTCACTGAGGGACGGTGTGAGGGAACTGGATTAATGTCAGTGGGGATACAGTCAGTGACACAGGGTGCTGGGGGAGAGGGGTCACTGAGGGACGGTGTGAGGGAGCTGGATTAACGTCAGTGGGGATACAGTCAGTGACACAGGGTGCTGGGGGAGAGGGGTCACTGAGGGACGGTGTGAGGGAGCTGGATTAAACGTCAGTGGGGATACAGTCAGTGACAGGGCGCTGGGGGAGAGGGGTCACTGAGGTACGGTGTGTGAGGGAGCTGGATTAATGTCAGTGTGGATACGGTCAGTGACACAGGGTGCTGGTGGAGAGGGGTCACTGAGGGACGGTGTGAGGGAGCTGGATTAATGTCAGTGGGGATACAGTCAGTGACACATGGTGCTGGGGGAGAGGGGTCACTGAGGGACGGTGTGAGGGAGCTGGATTAATGACTGTGGGGATACAGTCAGTGACACAGGGCGCTGGTGGAGAGGGGTCACTGAGGGAGGGGGTCACTGAGGGACGGTGTGAGGGAGCTGGATTAATGTCAGTGGGTGATACAGTCAGTGACACAGGACGCTGTGGGAGAGGGATCACTGAGGGACGGTCTCAGGGAGCTGGATTAATGTCAGTGGGGATACAGTCAGTGACACAGGGTGCTGGGGGAGAGGGGTCACTGAGGGACGGTGTGAGGGAGCTGGATTAACGTCAGTGGGGATACAGTCAGTGACAGGGCGCTGGGGGAGAGGGGTCACTGAGGTACGGTGTGAGGGAGCTGGATTAATGTCAGTGTGGATACAGTCAGTGACACAGGGTGCTGGTGGAGAGGGGTCACTGAGGGACGGTGTGAGGGAGCTGGATTAATGTCAGTGGGAATACAGTCAGTGACACAGCGTGCTGGGGAGAGGGGTCACTGAGGGACGGTGTGAGGGAACTGGATTAATGTCAGTGCGGATACAGTCAGAGACACAGGGTGCTGGGGGAGAGGGGTCACTGAGGGACGGTGTGAGGGAGCTGGATTAATGTCAGTGGGGATACAGTCAGTGACACATGGTGCTGGGGGAGAGGGGTCACTGAGGGACGGTGTGAGGGAGCTGGATTAATGACAGTGGGGATACAGTCAGTGACACAGGGTGCTGGTGGAGAGGGGTCACCGAGGGACGGTGTGAGGGAGCTGGATTAATGACAGTGGGGATACAGTCAGAGACACATGGTGCTGGGGGAGGGGGTCACTGAGGGACGGTGTGAGGGAGCTGGATTAATGTCAGTGGGGATACAGTCAGTGACACAGGACGCTGGGGGAGAGGGATCACTGAGGGACGGTCTCAGGGAGCTGGATTAATGTCAGTGGGGATACAGTCAGTGACACAGGGTGCTGGTGGAGAGGGGTCACTGAGGGACGGTGTGAGGGTGCTGGATTAATGTCAGTGGGGATACAGTCAGTGACACAGGGCGCTGGTGGAGAGGGGGTCACTGAGGGACGGTGTGAGGGAGCTGGATTAATGTCAGTGGGGATACAGTCAGTGACACAGGGTGCTGGGGGAGAGGGGTCACTGAGGGACGGTGTGAGGGAGCTGGATTAATGTCAGTGGGGATACAGTCAGTGACACAGGGTGCTGGGGGAGAGGGGTCACTGAGGGACGGTTGTGAGGGAGCTGGATTAATGTCAGTGGGGATACTGTCAGTGACACAGGACGCTGGGGGAAAGGGATCACTGAGGGACGGTGTGAGGGAGCTGGATTAATGTCAGTGGGGATACAGTCAGTGACACAGGGTGCTGGGGGAGAGGGGTTACTGAGGGACGGTCTCAGGGAGCTGGATTAATGTCAGTTGGGATACAGTCAGTGACACAGGGCGCTGGGGGAGAGGGGTCACTGAGGGACGGTGTGAGGGAGCTGGATTAATGTCAGTGGGGATACAGTCAGTGACACAGGGCGCTGGGGGAGAGGGGTCACTGAGGGACGGTGTGAGGGAGCTGGATTAACGTCAGTGGGGGATACAGTCAGTGACACAGGGTGCTGGGAGAGGGATCACTGAGGGACGGTGTGAGGGAGCTGGATTAATATCAGTGGGGATACAGTCAGAGACACATGATGCTGTGGGAGAGTAGTCACTGAGGGACGGTGTGAGGGAACTGGATTAATGTCAGTGGGGATACAGTCAGTGACACAGGGTGCTGGGGGAGAGGGGTCACTGAGGGACGGTGTGAGGGAGCTGGATTAACGTCAGGGGGATACAGTCAGTGACACAGGGTGCTGGGGGAGAGGGGTCACTGAGGGACGGTGTGAGGGAGCTGGATTAACGTCAGTGGGGATACAGTCAGTGACAGGGCGCTGGGGGAGAGGGGTCACTGAGGTACGGTTGTGAGGGAGCTGGATTAATGTCAGTGTGGATACGGTCAGTGACACAGGGTGCTGGTGGAGAGGGGTCACTGAGGGACGGTGTGAGGGAGCTGGATTAATGTCAGTGGGGATACAGTCAGTGACACAGCGTGCTGGGGGAGAGGGGTCACTGAGGGACGGTGTGAGGGAACTGGATTAATGTCAGTGCGGATACAGTCAGAGACACAGGGTGCTGGGGGAGAGGGGTCACTGAGGGACGGTGTGAGGGAGCTGGATTAATGTCAGTGGGGATACAGTCAGTGACACATGGTGCTGGGGGAGAGGGGTCACTGAGGGACGGTGTGAGGGAGCTGGATTAATGACTGTGGGGATACAGTCAGTGACACAGGGCGCTGGTGGAGAGGGGTCACTGAGGGAGGGGGTCACTGAGGGACGGTGTGAGGGAGCTGGATTAATGTCAGTGGGTGATACAGTCAGTGACACAGGACGCTGTGGGAGAGGGATCACTGAGGGACGGTCTCAGGGAGCTGGATTAATGTCAGTGGGGATACAGTCAGTGACACAGGGTGCTGGTGGAGAGGGGTCACTGAGGGACGGTGTGAGGGTGCTGGATTAATGTCAGTGGGGATACAGTCAGTGACACAGGGCGCTGGTGGAGAGGGGTCACTGAGGGACGGTGTGAGGGAGCTGGATTAATGTCAGTGGGGATACAGTCAGTGACACAGGGTGCTGGGGGAGAGGAGTCACTGAGGCACGGTTTGAGGGAGCTGGATTAATGTCAGTGGGGATACAGTCAGTGACACAGGGTGCTGGGGGAGAGGGGTCACTGAGGGACGGTGTGAGGGAGCTGGATTAATATCAGTGGGGATACAGTCAGTGACACAGGACGCTGGGGGAGAGGGGTCACTGAGGGACGGTGTGAGGGAGCTGGATTAATGTCAGTGGGGATACAGTCAGTGACACAGGGTGCTGGGGGAGAGGGGTCACTGAGGGACGGGGTGAGGGAGCTGCATTAACGTCAGTGGGGATACAGTCAGTGACACAGGGTGCTGGGAGAGGGATCACTGAGGGACGGTGTGAGGGAGCTGGATTAATATCAGTGGGGATACAGTCAGAGACACATGATGCTGTGGGAGAGTAGTCACTGAGGGACGGTGTGAGGGAACTGGATTAATGTCAGTGGGGATACAGTCAGTGACACAGGGTGCTGGGGGGAGAGGGGTCACTGAGGGACGGTGTGAGGGAGCTGGATTAACGTCAGGGGGATACAGTCAGTGACACAGGGTGCTGGGGGAGAGGGGTCACTGAGGGACGGTGTGAGGGAGCTGGATTAACGTCAGTGGGGATACAGTCAGTGACAGGGCGCTGGGGGAGAGGGGTCACTGAGGTACGGTGTGAGGGAGCTGGATTAATGTCAGTGTGGATACGGTCAGTGACACAGGGTGCTGGTGGAGAGGGGTCACTGAGGGACGGTGTGAGGGAGCTGGATTAATGTCAGTGGGGATACAGTCAGTGACACAGCGTGCTGGGGGAGAGGGGTCACTGAGGGACGGTGTGAGGGAACTGGATTAATGTCAGTGCGGATACAGTCAGAGACACAGGGTGCTGGGGGAGAGGGGTCACTGAGGGACGGTGTGAGGGAGCTGGATTAATGTCAGTGGGGATACAGTCAGTGACACATGGTGCTGGGGGAGAGGGGTCACTGAGGGACGGTGTGAGGGAGCTGGATTAATGACTGTGGGGATACAGTCAGTGACACAGGGCGCTGGTGGAGAGGGGTCACTGAGGGAGGGGGTCACTGAGGGACGGTGTGAGGGAGCTGGATTAATGTCAGTGGGTGATACAGTCAGTGACACAGGACGCTGTGGGAGAGGGATCACTGAGGGACGGTCCTCAGGGAGCTGGATTAATGTCAGTGGGGATACAGTCAGTGACACAGGGTGCTGGTGGAGAGGGGTCACTGAGGGACGGTTGTGAGGGTGCTGGATTAATGTCAGTGGGGATACAGTCAGTGACACAGGGCGCTGGTGGAGAGGGGTCACTGAGGGACGGTGTGAGGGAGCTGGATTAATGTCAGTGGGGATACAGTCAGTGACACAGGGTGCTGGGGGAGAGGAGTCACTGAGGCACGGTTTGAGGGAGCTGGATTAATGTCAGTGGGGATACAGTCAGTGACACAGGGTGCTGGGGGAGAGGGGTCACTGAGGGACGGTGTGAGGGAGCTGGATTAATATCAGTGGGGATACAGTCAGTGACACAGGACGCTGGGGGAGAGGGGTCACTGAGGGACGGTGTGAGGGAGCTGGATTAATGTCAGTGGGGATACAGTCAGTGACACAGGGTGCTGGGGGAGAGGGGTCACTGAGGGACGGGGTGAGGGAGCTGCATTAACGTCAGTGGGGATACAGTCAGTGACACAGGGTGCTGGGGGAGAGGGGTCACTGAGGGACGGGGTGAGGGAGCTGGATTAACGTCAGTGGGGATACAGTCAGTGACACAGGGTGCTGGGGGAGAGGGGTCACTGAGGGACGGTCTCAGGGAGCTGGATTAATGTCAGTGGGGATACAGTCAGTGACACAGGGTGCTGGGGGAGTGGGGTCACTGAGGGACGGTGTGAGGGAGCTGGATTAACGTCAGTGGGGATACAGTCAGTGACACAGGGTGCTGGGGGAGAGGGGTCACTGAGGGACGGGGTGAGGGAGCTGGATTAACGTCAGTGGGGATACAGTCAGTGACACAGGGTGCTGGGGGAGAGGGGTCACTGAGGGACGGTCTCAGGGAGCGGGATTAACGTCAGTGGGGATACAGTCAGTGACACAGGGTGCTGGGGGAGAGGGGTCACTGAGGGACGGGGTGAGGGAGCTGGATTAACGTCAGTGGGGATACAGTCAGTGACACAGGGTGCAGGGGGAGAGGGGTCACTGAGGGACGGGTGAGGGAGCTGGATTAACGTCAGTGGGGATACAGTCAGTGACACAGGGTGCTGGGGGAGAGGGGTCACTGAGGGACGGTCTCAGGGAGCTGGATTAATGTCAGTGGGGATACAGTCAGTGACACAGGGCGCTGGGGGAGAGGGGTCACTGAGGGACGGTGTGAAGGAGCTGGATTAATGTCAGTGGGGATACAGTCAGTGACACAGGGTGCTTGGGGAGAGGGGTCACTGAGGGACGGTGTGAGGGAGCTGGATTAACGTCAGTGGGGATACAGTCAGTGACACAGGGTGCTGGTGGAGAGGGGTCACTGAGGGACGGTGTGAGGGAGCTGGATTAATGTCAGTGGGGATACAGTCAGTGACACAGGGTGCTGGTGGAGAGGGGTCACTGAGGGACGGTGTGAGGGAGCTGGATTAATGTCAGTGGGGATACAGTCAGAGTCACATGGTGCTGGGGGAGGGGGTCACTGAGGGACGGTGTGAGGGAGCTGGATTAATGTCAGTGGGGATACAGTCAGTGACACAGGGTGCTGGTGGAGAAGGGTCACTGAGGGACGGTTGTGAGGGTGCTGGATTAATGTCAGTGGGGATACAGTCAGTGACACAGGGTGCTGGTGGAGAGGGGTCACTGAGGGATGGTGTGAGGGAGCTGGATTAATGTCAGTGGGGATACAGTCAGTGACACAGGGTGCTGGGGAGAGGGATCACTGAGGGACGGTGTGAGGTAGCTGGATTAATGTCAGTGGGGATACAGTCAGTGACACAGGGTGCTGGTGGAGAGGGGTCACGGAGGGACGGTGTGAGGGAGCGGGATTAATGTCAGTGGGGATACAGTCAGAGACACAGGGCGCTGGGGAGAGGGGTCACTGAGGGACGGTGTGAGGGAGCTGGATTAATGTCAGTGGGGATACAGTCAGTGACACAGGGTGCTGGGGGAGAGGGGTCACTGAGGGACGGTGTGAGGAAGCTGGATTAACGTCAGTGGGGATACAGTCAGTGAAACAGGGCGCTGGGGAGAGTGGTCACTGAGGGACGGTGTGAGGGAGCTGGATTAATGTCAGTGGGGATACAGTTAGTGACACATGGTGCTGGGGGAGGGGGTCACTGAGGAACGGTGTGAGTGAGCTGGATTAATATCAGTGGGGATACAGTCAGTGACACAGGGTGCTGGTGGAGATGGGTCACTGAGGGACGGTGGTGAGGGAGCTGGATTCATGTCAGTGGGGATACAGTCAGTGACACAGGACGCTGGGGGAGAGGGGTCACTGAGGGACGGTGTGAGGGAGCTGGATTAATATCAGTGGGGATACAGTCAGTGACACAGGGTGCTGGGGGAGAGGGGGTCACTGAGGGACGGTGTGAGGGAGCTGGATTAATGTCAGTGGGGATACAGTCAGTGACACAGGGTGCTGGGGGAGAGGGGTCACTGAGGGACGGTGTGAGGGAGCTGGATTAATGTCAGTGGGGATACTGTCAGTGACACAGGGTGCTGGGGGAGAGGGGTTACTGAGGGACGGTCTCAGGGAGCTGGATTAATGTCAGTTGGGATACAGTCAGTGACACATGATGCTGTGGGAGAGTAGTCACTGAGGGACGGTGTGAGGGAACTGGATTAATGTCAGTGGGGATACAGTCAGTGACACAGCGTGCTGGGGAAGAGGGGGTCACTGAGGGACGGTGTGAGGGAGCTGGATTAACGTCAGTGGGGATACAGTCAGTGACACAGGGTGCTGGGGGAGAGGGGTCACTGAGGGACGGGTGTGAGGGAGCTGGATTAACGTCAGTGGGGATACAGTCAGTGACAGGGCGCTGGGGGAGAGGGGTCACTGAGGTACGGTGTGAGGGAGCTGGATTAATGTCAGTGTGGATACGGTCAGTGACACAGGGTGCTGGTGGAGAGGGGTCACTGAGGGACGGTGTGAGGGAGCTGGATTAATGTCAGTGGGGATACAGTCAGTGACACAGAGTGCTGGGGGAGAGGGGTCACTGAGGGACGGTGTGAGGGAGCTGGATTAATGTCAGTGGGGATACAGTCAGTGACACATGGTGCTGGGGGAGAGGCGTCACTGAGGGACGGTGTGAGGGAGCTGGATTAATGACTGTGGGGATACAGTCAGTGACACAGGGCGCTGGTGGAGAGGGGTCACTGAGGGAGGGGGTCACTGAGGGACGGTGTGAGGGAGCTGGATTAATGTCAGTGGGTGATACAGTCAGTGACACAGGACGCTGTGGGAGAGGGATCACTGAGGGACGGTCTCAGGGAGCTGGATTAATGTCAGTGGGGATACAGTCAGTGACACAGGGTGCTGGTGGAGAGGGGTCACTGAGGGACGGTTGTGAGGGTGCTGGATTAATGTCAGTGGGGATACAGTCAGTGACACAGGGTGCTGGGGGAGAGGGGTCACTGAGGGACAGTGTGAGGGAGCTGGATTAATATCAGTGGGGATACAGTCAGTGACACAGGACGCTGGGGGAGAGGGGTCACTGAGGGACGGTGTGAGGGAGCTGGATTAATGTCAGTGGGGATACAGTCAGTGACACAGGGTGCTGGGGGAGAGGGGTCACTGAGGGACGGGGTGAGGGAGCTGGATTAACGTCAGTGGGGATACAGTCAGTGACACAGGGTGCTGGGGGAGAGGGGTCACTGAGGGACGGGGTGAGGGAGCTGGAAAAACGTCAGTGGGGATACAGTCAGTGACACAGGGTGCTGGGGGAGAGGGGTCACTGAGGGACGGTCTCAGGGAGCTGGATTAATGTCAGTGGGGATACAGTCAGTGACACAGAGTGCTGGGGGAGAGGGGTCACTGAGGGACGGGGTGAGGGAGCTGGATTAACGTCAGTGGGGATACAGTCAGTGACACAGGGTGCTGGGGGAGAGGGGTCACTGAGGGACGGGGTGAGGGAGCTGGATTAACGTCAGTGGGGATACAGTCAGTGACACAGGGTGCTGGGGGAGAGGGGTCACTGAGGGACGGTCTCAGGGAGCGGGATTAACGTCAGTGGGGATACAGTCAGTGACACAGGGTGCTGGGGGAGAGGGGTCACTGAGGGACGGGGTGAGGGAGCTGGATTAACGTCAGTGGGGATACAGTCAGTGACACAGGGTGCTGGGGGAGAGGGGTCACTGAGGGACGGGGTGAGGGAGCTGATTAACGTCAGTGGGGATACAGTCAGTGACACAGGGTGCTGGGGGAGAGGGGTCACTGAGGGACGGTCTCAGGGAGCTGGATTAATGTCAGTGGGGATACAGTCAGTGACAGGGCGCTGGGGGAGAGGGGTCACTGAGGTACGGTGTGAGGGAGCTGGATTATGTCAGTGTGGATACGGTCAGTGACACAGGGTGCTGGTGGAGAGGGGTCACTGAGGGACGGTGTGAGGGAGCTGGATTAATGTCAGTGGGGATACAGTCAGTGACACAGAGTGCTGGGGGAGAGGGGTCACTGAGGGACGGTGTGAGGGAACTGGATTAATGTCAGTGCGGATACAGTCAGAGACACAGGGTGCTGGGGGAGAGGGGTCACTGAGGGACGGTGTGAGGGAGCTGGATTAATGTCAGTGGGGATACAGTCAGTGACACATGGTGCTGGGGGAGAGGGGTCACTGAGGGACGGTGTGAGGGAGCTGGATTAATGACTGTGGGGATACAGTCAGTGACACAGGGCGCTGGTGGAGAGGAGTCACTGAGGGAGGGGGGTCACTGAGGGACGGTGTGAGGGAGCTGGATTAATATCAGTGGGGATACAGTCAGTGACACAGGGTGCTGGGGGAGAGGGGTCACTGAGGGACGGTGTGAGGGAGCTGGATTAATGTCAGTGGGGATGCAGTCAGTGACACAGGGTGCTGGGGGAGAGGGGTCACTGAGGGACGGTGTGAGGGAGCTGGATTAATGTCAGTGGGGATACTGTCAGTGACACAGGGTGCTGGGGGAGAGGGGTTACTGAGGGACGGTCTCAGGGAGCTGGATTATGTCAGTTGGGATACAGTCAGTGACACAGGGCGCTGGGGGAGAGGGGTCACTGAGGGACGGTGTGAGGGAGCTGGATTAATGTCAGTGGGGATACAGTCAGTGACACAGGGCGCTGGGGGAGAGGGGTCACTGAGGGACGGTGTGAGGGAGCTGGATTAACGTCAGTGGGGATACAGTCAGTGACAAAGGGTGCTGGGAGAGGGATCACTGAGGGACGGTGTGAGGGAGCTGGATTAATATCAGTGGGGATACAGTCAGAGACACATGATGCTGTGGGAGAGTAGTCACTGAGGGACGGTGTGAGGGAACTGGATTAATGTCAGTGGGGATACAGTCAGTGACACAGGGTGCTGGGGGGAGAGGGGTCACTGAGGGACGGTGTGAGGGAGCTGGATTAAAGTCAGTGGGGATACAGTCAGTGACACAGGGTGCTGGGGGAGAGGGGTCACTGAGGGACGGTGTGAGGGAGCTGGATTAACGTCAGTGGGGATACAGTCAGTGACAGGGCGCTGGGGGAGAGGGGTCACTGAGGTACGGTGTGAGGGAGCTGGATTAATGTCAGTGTGGATACGGTCAGTGACACAGGGTGCTGGTGGAGAGGGGTCACTGAGGGACGGTGTGAGGGAGCTGGATTAATGTCAGTGGGGATACAGTCAGTGACACAGAGTGCTGGGGGAGAGGGGTCACTGAGGGGACGGTGTGAGGGAACTGGATTAATGTCAGTGCGGATACAGTCAGAGACACAGGGTGCTGGGTGAGTGGGGTCACTGAGGGACGGTGTGAGGGAGCTGGATTAATGTCAGTGGGGATACAGTCAGTGACACATGGTGCTGGGGGAGAGGGGTCACTGAGGGACGGTTGTGAGGGAGCTGGATTAATGACTGTGGGGATACAGTCAGTGACACAGGGCGCTGGTGGAGAGGGGTCACTGAGGGAGGGGGTCACTGAGGGACGGGTGTGAGGGAGCTGGATTAATGTCAGTGGGTGATACAGTCAGTGACACAGGACGCTGTGGGAGAGGGATCACTGAGGGACGGTCTCAGGGAGCTGGATTAATGTCAGTGGGGATACAGTCAGTGACACAGGGTGCTGGGGGAGAGGGGTCACTGAGGGACGGGGTGAGGGAGCTGGATTAATATCAGTGGGGATACAGTCAGTGACACAGGACGCTGGGGGAGAGGGGTCACTGAGGGACGGTGTGAGGGAGCTGGATTAATGTCAGTGGGGATACAGTCAGTGACACAGGGTGCTGGTGGAGAGGGGTCACTGAGGGACGGTGTGAGGGAGCTGGATTAATGTCAGTGGGGATACAGTCAGTGACACAGGGTGCTGGGGGAGAGGGGGTCACTGAGGGACGGGGTGAGGGAGCTGGATTAACGTCAGTGGGGATACAGTCAGTGACACAGGGTGCTGGGGGAGAGGGGTCACTGAGGGACGGGGTGAGGGGAGCTGGAAAAACGTCAGTGGGGATACAGTCAGTGACACAGGGTGCTGGGGGAGAGGGGTCACTGAGGGACGGTCTCAGGGAGCTGGATTAATGTCAGTGGGGATACAGTCAGTGACACAGGGTGCTGGGGGAGAGGGGTCACTGAGGGACGGGGTGAGGGAGCTGGATTAACGTCAGTGGGGATACAGTCAGTGACACAGGGTGCTGGGGGAGAGGGGGTCACTGAGGGACGGGGTGAGGGAGCTGGATTAACGTCAGTGGGGGATACAGTCAGTGACACAGGGTGCTGGGGGAGAGGGGTCACTGAGGGACGGTCTCAGGGAGCGGGATTAACGTCAGTGGGGATACAGTCAGTGACACAGGGTGCTGGGGGAGAGGGGTCACTGAGGGACGGGGTGAGGGAGATGGATTAACGTCAGTGGGGATACAGTCAGTGACACAGGGTGCTGGGGGAGAGGGGTCACTGAGGGACGGGGTGAGGGAGCTGGATTAACGTCAGTGGGGATACAGTCAGTGACACAGGGTGCTGGGGGAGAGGGGTCACTGAGGGACGGTCTCAGGGAGCTGGATTAATGTCAGTGGGGATACAGTCAGTGACAGGGCGCTGGGGGAGAGGGGTCACTGAGGTACGGTGTGAGGGAGCTGGATTAATGTCAGTGTGGATACGGTCAGTGACACAGGGTGCTGGTGGAGAGGGGTCACTGAGGGACGGTGTGAGGGAGCTGGATTAATGTCAGTGGGGATACAGTCAGTGACACAGAGTGCTGGGGGAGAGGGGTCACTGAGGGACGGTGTGAGGGAACTGGATTAATGTCAGTGCGGATACAGTCAGAGACACAGGGTGCTGGCGGAGAGGGTCACTGAGGGACGGTGTGAGGGAGCTGGATTAATGTCAGTGGGGATACTGTCAGTGACACAGGGTGCTGGGGGAGAGGGGTTACTGAGGGACGGTCTCAGGGAGCTGGATTAATGTCAGTTGGGATACAGTCAGTGACACAGGGCGCTGGGGGAGAGGGGTCACTGAGGGACGGTGTGAGGGAGCTGGATTAATGTCAGTGGGGATACAGTCAGTGACACAGGGCGCTGGGGGAGAGGGGTCACTGAGGGACGGTTGTGAGGGAGCTGGATTAACGTCAGTGGGGATACAGTGAGTGACACAGGGTGCTGGGAGAGGGATCACTGAGGGACGGTGTGAGGGAGCTGGATTAATATCAGTGGGGATACAGTCAGAGACACATGATGCTGTGGGAGAGTAGTCACTGAGGGACGGTGTGAGGGAACTGGATTAATGTCAGTGGGGATACAGTCAGTGACACAGGGTGCTGGGGGAGAGGGGTCACTGAGGGACGGTGTGAGGGAGCTGGATTAACGTCAGTGGGGATACAGTCAGTGACACAGGGTGCTGGGGGAGAGGGGGTCACTGAGGGACGGTGTGAGGGAGCTGGATTAACGTCAGTGGGGATACAGTCAGTGACAGGGCGCTGGGGGAGAGGGGTCACTGAGGTACGGTGTGAGGGAGCTGGATTAATGTCAGTGTGGATACGGTCAGTGACACAGGGTGCTGGTGGAGAGGGGTCACTGAGGGACGGTGTGAGGGTGCTGGATTAATGTCAGTGGGGATACAGTCAGTGACACAGGGCGCTGGTGGAGAGGGGTCACTGAGGGACGGTGTGAGGGAGCTGGATTAATGTCAGTGGGGATACAGTCAGTGACACAGGGTGCTGGGGGAGAGGAGTCACTGAGGCACGGTGTGAGGGAGCTGGATTAATGTCAGTGGGGATACAGTCAGTGACACAGGGTGCTGGGGGAGAGGGGTCACTGAGGGACAGTGTGAGGGAGCTGGATTAATATCAGTGGGGATACAGTCAGTGACACAGGACGCTGGGGGAGAGGGGTCACTGAGGGACGGTGTGAGGGAGCTGGATTAATCTCAGTGGGGATACAGTCAGTGACACAGGGTGCTGGGGGAGAGTGGTCACTGAGGGACGGGGTGAGGGAGCTGGATTAACGTCAGTGGGGATACAGTCAGTGACACAGGGTGCTGGGGGAGAGGGGTCACTGAGGGACGGGGTGAGGGAGCTGGAAAAACGTCAGTGGGGATACAGTCAGTGACACAGGGTGCTGGGGGAGAGGGGTCACTGAGGGACGGTCTCAGGGAGCTGGATTAATGTCAGTGGGGATACAGTCATTGACACAGGGTGCTGGGGGAGAGGGGTCACTGAGGGACGGGGTGAGGGAGCTGGATTAACGTCAGTGGGGATACAGTCAGTGACACAGGGTGCTGGGGGAGAGGGGTCACTGAGGGACGGGGTGAGGGAGCTGGATTAACGTCAGTGGGGATACAGTCAGTGACACAGGGTGCTGGGGGAGAGGGGTCACTGAGGGACGGTCTCAGGGAGCGGGATTAACGTCAGTGGGGATACAGTCAGTGACACAGGGTGCTGGGGGAGAGGGGTCACTGAGGGACGGGGTGAGGGAGCTGGATTAACGTCAGTGGGGATACAGTCAGTGACACAGGGTGCTGGGGGAGAGGGGTCACTGAGGGACGGGGTGAGGGAGCTGGATTAACGTCAGTGGGGATACAGTCAGTGACACAGGGTGCTGGGGGAGAGGGGTCACTGAGGGACGGTCTCAGGGAGCTGGATTAATGTCAGTGGGATACAGTCAGTGACAGGGCGCTGGGGGAGAGGGGTCACTGAGGGACGGTGTGAGGGAACTGGATTAATGTCAGTGCGGATACAGTCAGAGACACAGGGTGCTGGGGGAGAGGGGTCACTGAGGGACAGTGTGAGGGAGCTGGATTAATGTCAGTGGGGATACAGTCAGTGACACATGGTGCTGGGGGAGAGGGGTCACTGAGGGACGGTGTGAGGGAGCTGGATTAATGACTGTGGGGATACAGTCAGTGACACAGGGCGCTGGTGGAGAGGGGTCACTGAGGGAGGGGGTCACTGAGGGACGGGTGTGAGGGAGCTGGATTAATGTCAGTGGGTGATACAGTCAGTGACACAGGACGCTGTGGGAGAGGGATCACTGAGGGACGGTCTCAGGGAGCTGGATTAATGTCAGTGGGGATACAGTCAGTGACACAGGGTGCTGGTGGAGAGGGGTCACTGAGGGACGGTGTGAGGGTGCTGGATTAATGTCAGTGGGGATACAGTCAGTGACACAGGGCGCTGGTGGAGAGGGGTCACTGAGGGACGGTGTGAGGGAGCTGGATTAATGTCAGTGGGGATACAGTCAGTGACACAGGGTGCTGGGGGAGAGGAGTCACTGAGGCACGGTGTGAGGGAGCTGGATTAATGTCAGTGGGGATACAGTCAGTGACACAGGGTGCTGGGGGAGAGGGGTCACTGAGGGACAGTGTGAGGGAGCTGGATTAATATCAGTGGGGATACAGTCAGTGACACAGGACGCTGGGGGAGAGGGGTCACTGAGGGACGGTGTGAGGGAGCTGGATTAATGTCAGTGGGGATACAGTCAGTGACACAGGGTGCTGGGGGAGAGGGGTCACTGAGGGACGGGGTGAGGGAGCTGGATTAACGTCAGTGGGGATACAGTCAGTGACACAGGGTGCTGGGGGGGAGGGGTCACTGAGGGACGGGGTGAGGGAGCTGGAAAAACGTCAGTGGGGATACAGTCTGTGACACAGGGTGCTGGGGGAGAGGGGTCACTGAGGGACGGTCTCAGGGAGCTGGATTAATGTCAGTGGGGATACAGTCAGTGACACAGGGTTCTGGGGGAGAGGGGTCACTGAGGGACGGGGTGAGGGAGCTGGATTAACGTCAGTGGGGATACAGTCAGTGACACAGGGTGCTGGGGAGAGGGGTCACTGAGGGACGGGGTGAGGGAGCTGGATTAACGTCAGTGGGGATACAGTCAGTGACACAGGGTGCTGGGTGAGAGGGGTCACTGAGGGACGGTCTCAGGGAGCGGGATTAACGTCAGTGGGGATACAGTCAGTGACACAGGGTGCTGGGGGAGAGGGGTCACTGAGGGACGGGGTGAGGGAGCTGGATTAACGTCAGTGGGGATACAGTCAGTGACACAGGGTGCTGGGGGAGAGGGGTCACTGAGGGACGGGGTGAGGGAGCTGGATTAACGTCAGTGGGGATAAAGTCCGTGACACAGGGTGCTGGGGGAGAGGGGTCACTGAGGGACGGTGTGAGGGAGCTGGATTAATGTCAGTGGGGATACAGTCACTGACACATGGTGCTGGGGGAGAGGGGCCACTGAGGGACGGTGTGAGGGAGCTGGATTAATGACTGTGGGGATACAGTCAGTGACACAGGGCGCTGGTGGAGAGGGGTCACTGAGGGACGGTGTGAGGGAGCTGGATTAATGTCAGTGGGGATACAGTCAGTGACACAGGGTGCTGGGGGAGAGGAGTCACTGAGGCACGGTGTGAGGGAGCTGGATTAATGTCAGTGGGGATACAGTCAGTGACACAGGGTGCTGGGGGAGAGGGGTCACTGAGGGACAGTGTGAGGGAGCTGGATTAATATCACTGGGGATACAGTCAGTGACACAGGACGCTGGGGGAGAGGGGTCACTGAGGGACGGTGTGAGGGAGCTGGATTAATGTCAGTGGGGATACAGTCAGTGACACAGGGTGCTGGGGGAGAGGGGTCACTGAGGGACGGGGTGAGGGAGCTGGATTAACGTCAGTGGGGATACAGTCAGTGACACAGGGTGCTGGGGGGGGAGGGGTCACTGAGGGACGGGGTGAGGGAGCTGGAAAAACGTCAGTGGGGATACAGTCAGTGACACAGGGTGCTGGGGGAGAGGGGTCACTGAGGGACGGTCTCAGGGAGCTGGATTAATGTCAGTGGGGATACAGTCAGTGACACAGGGTTCTGGGGGAGAGGGGTCACTGAGGGACGGGGTGAGGGAGCTGGATTAACGTCAGTGGGGATACAGTCAGTGACACAGGGTGCTGGGGGAGAGGGGTCACTGAGGGACGGGGTGAGGGAGCTGGATTAACGTCAGTGGGGATACAGTCAGTGACACAGGGTGCTGGGGGAGAGGGGTCACTGAGGGACGGTCTCAGGGAGCGGGATTAACGTCAGTGGGGATACAGTCAGTGACACAGGGTGCTGGGGGAGAGGGGTCACTGAGGGACGGGGTGAGGGAGCTGGATTAACGTCAGTGGGGATACAGTCAGTGACACAGGGTGCTGGGGGAGAGGGGTCACTGAGGGACGGGGTGAGGGAGCTGGATTAACGTCAGTGGGGATACAGTCAGTGACACAGGGTGCTGGGGGAGAGGGGTCACTGAGGGACGGTCTCAGGGAGCTGGATTAATGTCAGTGGGGATACAGTCAGTGACACAGGGCGCTGGGGGAGAGGGGTCACTGAGGGACGGTGTGAAGGAGCTGGATTAATGTCAGTGGGGATACAGTCAGTGACACAGGGTGCTTGGGGAGAGGGGTCACTGAGGGACGGTGTGAGGGAGCTGGATTAACGTCAGTGGGGATACAGTCAGTGACACAGGGTGCTGGTGGAGAGGGGTCACTGAGGGACGGTGTGAGGGAGCTGGATTAATGTCAGTGGGGATACAGTCAGTGACACAGGGTGCTGGTGGAGAGGGGTCACTGAGGGACGGTGTGAGGGAGCTGGATTAATGTCAGTGGGGATACAGTCAGAGTCACATGGTGCTGGGGGAGGGGGTCACTGAGGGACGGTGTGAGGGAGCTGGATTAATGTCAGTGGGGATACAGTCAGTGAAACAGGACGCTCGGGGAGAGGGATCACTGAGGGACGGTCTCAGGGAGCTGGATTAATGTCAGTGGGGATACAGTCAGTGACACAGGGTGCTGGTGGAGAGGGGTCACTGAGGGACGGTGTGAGGGAGCTGGATTAATGTCAGTGGGGATACAGTCAGTGACACAGGGTGCTGGTGGAGAGGGGTCACTGAGGGACGGTGTGAGGGAGCTGGATTAATGTCAGTGGGGATACAGTCAGTGACACAGGGTGCTGGTGGAGAGGGGTCACTGAGGGACGGTGTGAGGGAGCTGGATTAATGTCAGTGGGGATACAGTCAGTGAAACAGGACGCTCGGGGAGAGGGATCACTGAGGGACGGTCTCAGGGAGCTGGATTAATGTCAGTGGGGATACAGTCAGTGACACAGGGTGCTGGTGGAGAGAGGGTCACTGAGGGATGGTGTGAGGGAGCTGGATTAATGTCAGTGGGGATACAGTCAGTGACACAGGGTGCTGGGGGAGAGGGGTCACTGAGGGACGGTGTGAGGGAGCTGGATTAATGTCAGTGGGGATACAGTCAGTGACACAGGGTGCTGGTGGAGAGGGGTCACTGAGGGACGGTGTGTGGGAACTGGATTAATGTCAGTGGGGATACAGTCAGTGAAACAGGGCGCTGGGGGAGAGGGGGTCACTGAGTGATGGTGTGAGGGAGCTGGATTAATGTCAGTGGGGATACAGTCAGTGACACAGGGCGCTGGGGAAGAGGGGTCACTGAGGGACGGTCTCAGGGAGCTGGATTGATGTCAGTGGGGATACAGTCAGTGACACAGGGTGCTGGGGGAGAGGGGTCACTGAGGGACGGTGTGAGGGAGCTGGATTAATGTCAGTGGGGATACAGTTAGTGACACAGGGCGCTGGGGGAGAGGGGTCACTGAGGGACGGTGTGTGAGGGAGCTGGATTAATGTCAGTGGGGATACAGTCAGTGACACAGGGTGCTGGGGGAGAGGGGTCACTGAGTGACGGTGTGAGGGAGCTGGATTAACGTCAGTGGGGATACAGTCAGAGACACAGGGTGCTGGGGGAGAGGGGTCACTGAGGGACGGGGTGAGGGAGCTGTATTAATGTCAGTGGGTATACAGTCAGTGACACAGGGTGCTGGGGGAGAGGGGTCACTGAGGGACGGTGTGAGGGAGCTGGATTAATGTCAGTGGGGATACAGTCAGTGACACAGGGTGCTGGGGGAGAGGGGTCACTGAGGGACGGTGTGAGGGAGCTGGATTAACGTCAGTGGGGATACCGTCAGTGACACAGGGTGCTGGGGGAGAGGGGTCACTGAGGGACGGTCTCAGGGTCATGGATTAATGTCAGTGGGGATACAGTCAGTGACACAGGGTGCTGGGGGAGAGGGGTCACTGAGGGACGGTCTGAGGGAGCTGGATTAATGTCAGTGGGGATACAGTCAGTGACACAGGGTGCTGGGGGAGAGGGGTCACTGAGGGACGGTGTGAGGGAACTGGATTAATGTCAGTGGGGATACAGTCAGTGAAACAGGGCGCTGGGGGAGAGGGGTCACTGAGGGACGGTGTGAGGGAACTGGATTAATGTCAGTGGGGATACAGTCGGTGACCCAGGGAGCTGGGGAAGAGGGGTCACTGAGGGACGGTGTGAGGGAGCTGGATTAACGTCAGTGGGGATACAGTCAGTGACACAGGGTGCTGGTGGAGAGGGGTCACTGAGGGACGGTGTGAGGGAGCTGGATTAATGTCAGTGGGGATACAGTCAGAGACACAGGTTGCTGGGGGAGAGGGGTCACTGAGGGACGGTGTGAGGGAGCTGGATTAATGTCAGTGGGGATACAGTCAGTGACACAGGGCGCTGGTGGAGAGGGGTCACTGAGGGACGGTGTGAGGGAGCTGGATTAATGTCAGTGGGATACAGTCAGAGACACATGATGCTGTGGGAGAGTAGTCACTGAGGGACGGTGTGAGGGAACTGGATTAATGTCAGTGGGGATACAGTCAGTGACACAGCGTGCTGGGGAGAGGGGTCACTGAGGGACGGTGTGAGGGAACTGGATTAATGTCAGTGCGGATACAGTCAGAGACACAGGGTGCTGGGGGAGAGGGGTCACTGAGGGACGGTGTGAGGGAGCTGGATTAATGTCAGTGGGGATACAGTCAGAGACACAGGTTGCTGGGGGAGAGGGGTCACTGAGGGACGGTGTGAGGGAGCTGGATTAATGTCAGTGGGGATACAGTCAGTGACACAGGGCGCTGGTGGAGAGGGGTCACTGAGGGACGGTGTGAGGGAGCTGGATTAATGTCAGTGGGATACAGTCAGAGACACATGATGCTGTGGGAGAGTAGTCACTGAGGGACGGTGTGAGGGAACTGGATTAATGTCAGTGGGGATACAGTCAGTGACACAGCGTGCTGGGGAGAGGGGTCACTGAGGGACGGTGTGAGGGAACTGGATTAATGTCAGTGCGGATACAGTCAGAGACACAGGGTGCTGGGGGAGAGGGGTCACTGAGGGACGGTGTGAGGGAGCTGGATTAATGTCAGTGGGGATACAGTCAGTGACACATGGTGCTGGGGGAGAGGGGTCACTGAGGGACGGTGTGAGGGAGCTGGATTAATGACAGTGGGGATACAGTCAGAGACACATGGTGCTGGGAGAGGGGGTCACCGAGGGACGGTGTGAGGGAGCTGGATTAATGTCAGTGGGTGATACAGTCAGTGACACAGGACGCTGGGGGAGAGGGATCACTGAGGGACGGTCTCAGGGAGCTGGATTAATGTCAGTGGGGATACAGTCAGTGACACAGGGTGCTGGTGGAGAGGGGTCACTGAGGGACGGTGTGAGGGTGCTGGATTAATGTCAGTGGGGATACAGTCAGTGACACAGGGCGCTGGTGGAGAGGGGTCACTGAGGGACGGTGTGAGGGAGCTGGATTAATGTCAGTGGGGATACAGTCAGTGACACAGGGTGCTGGGGGAGAGGGGTCACTGAGGGACGGTGTGAGGGAGCTGGATTAATGTCAGTGGGGATACAGTCAGTGACACAGGGTGCTGGGGGAGAGGGGTCACTGAGGGACGGTGTGAGGGAGCTGGATTAATGTCAGTGGGGATACAGTCAGTGACACAGGGTGCTGGTGGAGAGGGGTCACTGAGGGACAGTGTGAGGGAGCTGGATTAATATCAGTGGGGATACAGTCAGTGACACAGGACGCTGGGGCAGAGGGGTCACTGAGGGACGGTGTGAGGGAGCTGGATTAATGTCAGTGGGGATACAGTCAGTGACACAGGGTGCTGGGGGAGAGGGGTCACTGAGGGACGGGGTGAGGGAGCTGGATTAACGTCAGTGGGGATACAGTCAGTGACACAGGGTGCTGGGGGAGAGGGGTCACTGAGGGACGGTCTCAGGGAGCTGGATTAATGTCAGTCTGGATACAGTCAGTGACACAGGGTGCTGGGGGAGAGGGGTCACTGAGGGACGGGGTGAGGGAGCTGGATTAACGTCAGTGGGGATACAGTCAGTGACACAGTGTGCTGGGGGAGAGGGGTCACTGAGGGACGGGGTGAGGGAGCTGGATTAACGTCAGTGGGGATACAGTCAGTGACACAGGGTGCTGGGGGAGAGGGGTCACTGAGGGACGGTCTCAGGGAGCTGGATTAACGTCAGTGGGGATACAGTCAGTGACACAGGGTGCTGGGGGAGAGGGGTCACTGAGGGACGGGGTGAGGGAGCTGGATTAACGTCAGTGGGGATACAGTCAGTGACACAGGGTGCTGGGGGAGAGGGGTCACTGAGGGACGGTCTCAGGGAGCTGGATTAACGTCAGTGGGGATACAGTCAGTGACACAGGGTGCTGGGGGAGAGGGGTCACTGAGGGACGGGGTGAGGGAGCTGGATTAACGTCAGTGGGGATACAGTCAGTGACACAGGGTGCTGGGGGAGAGGGGTCACTGAGGGACGGGGTGAGGGAGCTGGATTAACGTCAGTGGGGATACAGTCAGTGACACAGGGTGCTGGGGGAGAGGGGTCACTGAGGGACGGTCTCAGGGAGCTGGATTAATGTCAGTGGGGATACAGTCAGTGAAACAGGGCGCTGGGGGAGAGGGGTCACTGAGGGACGGTGTGAAGGAGCTGGATTAATGTCAGTGGGGATACAGTCAGTGAGACAGGGAGCTGGGGGAGAGGGGTCACTGAGGGACGGTGTGAGGGAGCTGGATTAACGTCAGTGGGGATACAGTCAGTGACACAGGGTGCTGGTGGAGAGGGGTCACTGAGGGACGGTGTGAGGGAGCTGGATTAATGTCAGTGGGGATACAGTCAGTGACACAGGGTGCTGGTGGAGAGGGGTCACTGAGGGACGGTGTGAGGGAGCTGGATTAATGTCAGTGGGGATACAGTCAGTGACACAGGGAGCTGGGGGAGAGGGGTCACTGAGGGACGGTGTGAGGGAGCTGGATTAACGTCAGTGGGGATACAGTCAGTGACACAGGGTGCTGGTGGAGAGGGGTCACTGAGGGACGGTGTGAGGGAGCTGGATTAATGTCAGTGGGGATACAGTCAGTGACACAGGGTGCTGGGGGAGGGGGTCACTGAGGGATGGTGTGAGGGAGCTGGATTAATGTCAGTGGGGATACAGTCAGTGACACAGGGTGCTGGTGGAGAGGGGTCACTGAGGGACGGTGTGAGTGAGCTGGATTAATGTCAGTGGGGATACAGTCAGAGTCACATGGTGCTGGGGGAGGGGGTCACTGAGGGACGGTGTGAGGGAGCTGGATTAACGTCAGTGGGGATACAGTCAGTGACACAGGGTGCTGGGGGAGAGGGGTCACTGAGGGACGGTCTCAGGGAGCTGGATTAATGTCAGTCTGGATACAGTCAGTGACACAGGGTGCTGGGGGAGAGGGGTCACTGAGGGACGGGGTGAGGGAGCTGGATTAACGTCAGTGGGGATACAGTCAGTGACACAGTGTGCTGGGGGAGAGGGGTCACTGAGGGACGGGGTGAGGGAGCTGGATTAACGTCAGTGGGGATACAGTCAGTGACACAGGGTGCTGGGGGAGAGGGGTCACTGAGGGACGGTCTCAGGGAGCTGGATTAACGTCAGTGGGGATACAGTCAGTGACACAGGGTGCTGGGGGAGAGGGGTCACTGAGGGACGGGGTGAGGGAGCTGGATTAATGTCAGTGGGGATACAGTCAGTGACACAGGGTGCTGGGGGAGAGGGGTCACTGAGGGACGGGGTGAGGGAGCTGGATTAACGTCAGTGGGGATACAGTCAGTGACACAGGGTGCTGGGGGAGAGGGGTCACTGAGGGACGGTCTCAGGGAGCTGGATTAATGTCAGTGGGGATACAGTCAGTGACACAGGGCGCTGGGGGAGAGGGGTCACTGAGGGACGGTGTGAAGGAGCTGGATTAATGTCAGTGGGGATACAGTCAGTGAGACAGGGAGCTGGGGGAGAGGGGTCACTGAGGGACGGTGTGAGGGAGCTGGATTAACGTCAGTGGGGATACAGTCAGTGACACAGGGTGCTGGTGGAGAGGGGTCACTGAGGGACGGTGTGAGGGAGCTGGATTAATGTCAGTGGGGATACAGTCAGTGACACAGGGTGCTGGTGGAGAGGGGTCACTGAGGGACGGTGTGAGGGAGCTGGATTAATGTCAGTGGGGATACAGTCAGTGACACAGGGAGCTGGGGGAGAGGGGTCACTGAGGGACGGTGTGAGGGAGCTGGATTAACGTCAGTGGGGATACAGTCAGTGACACAGGGTGCTGGTGGAGAGGGGTCACTGAGGGACGGTGTGAGGGAGCTGGATTAATGTCAGTGGGGATACAGTCAGTGACACAGGGTGCTGGGGGAGGGGGTCACTGAGGGATGGTGTGAGGGAGCTGGATTAATGTCAGTGGGGATACAGTCAGTGACACAGGGTGCTGGTGGAGAGGGGTCACTGAGGGACGGTGTGAGGGAGCTGGATTAATGTCAGTGGGGATACAGTCAGAGTCACATGGTGCTGGGGGAGGGGGTCACTGAGGGACGGTGTGAGGGAGCTGGATTAACGTCAGTGGGGATACAGTCAGTGACACAGGGTGCTGGTGGAGAGGGGTCACTGAGGGACGGTGTGAGGAAGCTGGATTAATGTCAGTGGGGATACAGTCAGAGTCACATGGTGCTGGGGGAGGGGGTCACTGAGGGACGGTGTGAGGGAGCTGGATTAATGTCAGTGGGGATACAGTCAGTGACACAGGACGCTGGGGGAGAGGGATCACTGAGGGACGGTCTCAGGGAGCTGGATTAATATCAGTGGGGATACAGTCAGTGACACAGGGTGCTGGGTGAGAGGGGTCACTGAGGGACGGTGTGAGGGAACTGCATTAATGTCAGTGGGGATACAGTCAGTGATACAGGGTGCTGGGGGAGAGGGGTCACTGAGGGACGGTGTGAGGGAACTGGATTAATGTCAGTGGGGATACAGTCAGTGACCCAGGGAGCTGGGGAAGAGGGGTCACTGAGGGACGGTGTGAGGGAGCTCGATTAATGTCAGTGGGGATACAGTCAGAGACACAGGGTGCTGGGGGAGAGGGGTCACTGAGGGACGGTGTGAGGGAGCTGGATTAATGTCAGTGGGGATACAGTCAGTGACACAGGGCGCTGGTGGAGAGGGGTCACTGAGGGACGGTGTGAGGGAGCTGGATTAATGTCAGTGGGATAGTCAGTGACACAGGGCGCTGGGGAAGAGGGGTCACTGAGGGACGGTCTCAGGGAGCTGGATTAATGTCAGTGGGGATACAGTCAGTGACACAGGGTGCTGGTGGAGAGGGGTCACTGAGGGACAGTGTGAGGGAGCTGGATTAACGTCAGTGGGGATACAGTCAGTGACACATGGTGCTGGTGGAGAGGGGTCACAGAGGGATGGTGTGAGGGAACTGGATTAATGTCAGTGCGGATACAGTCAGAGACACATGATGCTGGGGGAGAGGGGTCACTGAGGGACGGTGTGAGTGAGCTGGATTAATGTCAGTGGGGATACAGTCAGAGACACAGGGTGCTGGGGGAGAGGGGTCACTGAGAGACGGTGTGAGGGAGCTGGATTAATGTCCGTGGGGATACAGTCAGTGACACAGGGTGTTGGGGGAGAGGGGTCACTGAGGGACGGTGTGAGGGAGCTGGATTAACGTCAGTGGGGATACAGTCAGTGACACAGGGTGCTGGGGGAGAGGGGTCACTGAGGGACAGTGTGAGCGAGCTGGATTAATGTCAGTGGGGAAACAGTCAGTGACACAGGGTGCTGGTGGAGAGGGGTCACTGAGGGACGGTGTGAGGGAGCTGGATTAATGTCAGTGGGGATACAGTCAGTGACACAGGGTGCTGGGGGAGAGGGGTCACTGAGGGACGGTGTGAGGGAGCTGGATTAATGTCAGTGGGGATACAGTCAGTGACACATGGTGCTGGGGGAGAGGGGTCACTGAGGGACGGTGTGAGGGAGCTGGATTAATGTCAGTGGGGATACAGTCAGTGACACAGGGTGCTGGGGGAGAGGGGTCACTGAGGGACGGTGTGAGGGAGCTGGATTAATGTCAGTGGGGATACAGTCAGTGACACAGGGTGCTGGGGGAGGGGGTCACTGAGGGACGGTGTGAGGGAGCTGGATTAATGTCAGTGGGGATACTGTCAGTGACACAGGATGCTGGGGGAAAGGGATCACTGAGGGACGGTCTCAGGGAGCTGGATTAATGTCAGTGGGGATACAGTCAGTGACACAGTGTGCTGGGGGAGAGGGGTTACTGAGGGACGGTCTCAGGGAGCTGGATTAATGTCAGTTGGGATACAGTCAGTGACACAGGGCGCTGGGGGAGAGGGGTCACTGAGGGACGGTGTGAGGGAGCTGGATTAATGTCAGTGGGGATACAGTCAGTGACACAGGGCGCTGGGGGAGAGGGGTCACTGAGGGACGGTGTGAGGGAGCTGGATTAACGTCAGTGGGGATACAGTCAGTGACACAGGGTGCTGGGAGAGGGATCACTGAGGGACGGTGTGAGGGAGCTGGATTAACGTCAGTGGGGATACAGTCAGTGACACAGGGTGCTGGTGGAGAGGGGTCACTGAGGGACAGTGTGAGGGAGCTGGATTAATATCAGTGGGGATACAGTCAGAGACACAAGATGCTGTGGGAGAGTGGTCACTGAGGGACGGTGTGAGGGAACTGGATTAATGTCAGTGGGGATACAGTCAGTGACACAGGGTGCTGGGGGAGAGGGGTCACTGAGGGACGGTGTGAGGGAGCTGGATTAACGTCAGTGGGGATACAGTCAGTGACACAGGGTGCTGGGGGAGAGGGGTCACTGAGGGACGGTGTGAGGGAGCTGGATTAATGTCAGTGGGGATACAGTCAGTGACAGGGCGCTGGGGGAGAGGGGTCACTGAGGTACGGTGTGAGGGAGCTGGATTAATGTCAGTGGGGATACAGTCAGTGACACAGGGTGCTGGTGGAGAGGGGTCACTGAGGGACGGTGTGAGGGAACTGGATTAATGTCAGTGGGGATACAGTCAGTGACACAGGGTGCTGGCGGAGAGGGGTCACTGAGGGACGGTGTGAGGGAGCTGGATTAACGTCAGTGGGGATACAGTCAGTGACAGGGCGCTGGGGGAGAGGGGTCACTGAGGTACGGTGTGAGGGAGCTG
This sequence comes from Hemitrygon akajei, assembly GCF_048418815.1. Classification (NCBI taxonomy): domain Eukaryota; kingdom Metazoa; phylum Chordata; class Chondrichthyes; order Myliobatiformes; family Dasyatidae; genus Hemitrygon; species Hemitrygon akajei. The sequence continues at coordinate 100,879,798 of NC_133129.1, read as the reverse complement.
GATTAATGTCAGTGGGGATACAGTAAGTGACACAGGGTGCTGGTGGAGAGGGGTCACTGAGGGACGGTGTGAGGGAGCTGGATTAATGTCAGTGGGGATACAGTCAGTGACACAGGGTGCTGGGGGAGAGGGGTCACTGAGGGACGGTGTGAGGGAGCTGGATTAATGTCAGTGGGGATACAGTCAGTGACACAGGGTGCTGGGGCAGTGGGGTCACTGAGGGACGGTCTCAGGGAGCTGGATTAATGTCAGTGGGGATACAGTCAGTGACACAGGGTGCTGGGGCAGAGGGGTCACTGAGGGACGGTGTGAGGGAGCTGGATTAACGTCAGTGGGGATACAGTCAGTGACAGGGCGCTGGGGGAGAGGGGTCACTGAGGTACGGTGTGAGGGAGCTGGATTAATGTCAGTGTGGATACAGTCAGTGACACAGGGTGCTGGTGGAGAGGGGTCACTGAGGGACGGTGTGAGGGAGCTGGATTAATGTCAGTGGGGATACAGTCAGTGACACAGGGTGCTGGTGGAGAGGGGTCACTGAGGGACGGTGTGAGGGAGCTGGATTAATGTCAGTGGGGATACAGTCAGTGACACATGGTGCTGGTGGAGAGGGGTCACTGAGGGACCGTGTGAGGGAGCTGGATTAATGTCAGTGGGGATACAGTCAGTGACACCGGGTGCTGGGGGAGAGGGGTCACTGAGGGACGGTCTGAGGGAGCTGAATTAATGTCAGTGGGGATACAGTCAGTGACAGGGTGCTGGTGGAGAGGGGTCACTGAGGGACGGTGTGAGGGTGCTGGATTAATGTCAGTGGGGATACAGTCAGAGACACATGGTGCTGGGGGAGAGGGGTCACTGAGGGACGGTGTGAGGGTGCTGGATTAATGTCAGTGGGGATGCAGTCAGTGACACAGTGTGCTGGGGGAGAGGGGTCACTGAGGGACGGTGTGAGGGAACTGCATTAATGTCAGTGGGGATACAGTCAGTGATACAGGGCGCTGGGGGAGAGGGGTCACTGAGGGACGGTGTGAGGGAACTGGATTAATGTCAGTGGGGATACAGTCAGTGACCCAGGGAGCTGGGGAAGAGGGGTCACTGAGGGACGGTGTGAGGGAGCTCGATTAATGTCAGTGGGGATACAGTCAGAGACACAGGGTGCTGGGGGAGAGGGGTCACTGAGGGACGGTGTGAGGGAGCTGGATTAATGTCAGTGGGGATACAGTCAGTGACACAGGGCGCTGGTGGAGAGGGGTCACTGAGGGACGGTGTGAGGGAGCTGGATTAATGTCAGTGGGATACAGTCAGTGACACAGGGCGCTGGGGAAGAGGGGTCACTGAGGGACGGTCTCAGGGAGCTGGATTAATGTCAGTGGGGATACAGTCAGTGACACAGGGTGCTGGTGGAGAGGGGTCACTGAGGGACAGTGTGAGGGAGCTGGATTAACGTCAGTGGGGATACAGTCAGTGACACAGGGTGCTGGTGGAGAGGGGTCACAGAGGGATGGTGTGAGGGAACTGGATTAATGTCAGTGCGGATACAGTCAGAGACACATGATGCTGGGGGAGAGGGGTCACTGAGGGACGGTGTGAGTGAGCTGGATTAATGTCAGTGGGGATACAGTCAGAGACACAGGGTGCTGGGGGAGAGGGGTCACTGAGAGACGGTGTGAGGGAGCTGGATTAATGTCCGTGGGGATACAGTCAGTGACACAGGGTGCTGGGGGAGAGGGGTCACTGAGGGACGGTGTGAGGGAGCTGGATTAACGTCAGTGGGGATACAGTCAGTGACACAGGGTGCTGGTGGAGAGGGGTCACTGAGGGACAGTGTGAGCGAGCTGGATTAATGTCAGTGGGGATACAGTCAGTGACACAGGGTGCTGGTGGAGAGGGGTCACTGAGGGACGGTGTGAGGGAGCTGGATTAATGTCAGTGGGGATACAGTCAGTGACACAGGGTGCTGGGGGAGAGGGGTCACTGAGGGACGGTGTGAGGGAGCTGGATTAATGTCAGTGGGGATACAGTCAGTGACACATGGTGCTGGGGGAGAGGGGTCACTGAGGGACGGTGTGAGGGAGCTGGATTAATGTCAGTGGGGATACAGTCAGTGACACAGGGTGCTGGGGGAGAGGGGTCACTGAGGGACGGTGTGAGGGAGCTGGATTAATGTCAGTGGGGATACAGTCAGTGACACAGGGTGCTGGGGGAGGGGGTCACTGAGGGACGGTGTGAGGGAGCTGGATTAATGTCAGTGGGGATACTGTCAGTGACACAGGACGCTGGGGGAAAGGGATCACTGAGGGACGGTCTCAGGGAGCTGGATTAATGTCAGTGGGGATACAGTCAGTGACACAGTGTGCTGGGGGAGAGGGGTTACTGAGGGACGGTCTCAGGGAGCTGGATTAATGTCAGTTGGGATACAGTCAGTGACACAGGGCGCTGGGGGAGAGGGGTCACTGAGGGACGGTGTGAGGGAGCTGGATTAATGTCAGTGGGGATACAGTCAGTGACACAGGGCGCTGGGGGAGAGGGGTCACTGAGGGACGGTGTGAGGGAGCTGGATTAACGTCAGTGGGGATACAGTCAGTGACACAGGGTGCTGGGAGAGGGATCACTGAGGGACGGTGTGAGGGAGCTGGATTAACGTCAGTGGGGATACAGTCAGTGACACAGGGTGCTGGTGGAGAGGGGTCACTGAGGGACAGTGTGAGGGAGCTGGATTAATATCAGTGGGGATACAGTCAGAGACACAAGATGCTGTGGGAGAGTGGTCACTGAGGGTGTGTGAGGGAACTGGATTAATGTCAGTGGGGATACAGTCAGTGACACAGGGTGCTGGGGGAGAGGGGTCACTGAGGGACGGTGCGAGGGAGCTGGATTAACGTCAGTGGGGATACAGTCAGTGACACAGGGTGCTGGGGGAGAGGGGTCACTGAGGGAAGGTGTGAGGGAGCTGGATTAATGTCAGTGGGGATACAGTCAGTGACAGGGCGCTGGGGGAGAGGGGTCACTGAGGTACGGTGTGAGGGAGCTGGATTAATGTCAGTGGGGATACAGTCAGTGACACAGGGTGCTGGTGGAGAGGGGTCACTGAGGGACGGTGTGAGGGAACTGGATTAATGTCAGTGGGGATACAGTCAGTGACACAGGGAGCTGGGGGAGAGGGGTCACTGAGGGACGGTGTGAGGGAGCTGGATTAACGTCAGTGGGGATACAGTCAGTGACAGGGCGCTGGGGGAGAGGGGTCACTGAGGTACGGTGTGAGGGAGCTGGATTAATGTCAGTGGGGATACAGTCAGTGACACAGGGTGCTGGGGCAGAGGGGTCACTGAGGGACGGTCTCAGGGAGCTGGATTAATGTCAGTGGGGATACAGTCAGTGACACAGGGTGCTGGGGCAGAGGGGTCACTGAGGGACGGTGTGAGGGAGCTGGATTAACGTCAGTGGGGATACAGTCAGTGACAGGGCGCTGGGGGAGAGGGGTCACTGAGGTACGGTGTGAGGGAGCTGGATTAATGTCAGTGTGGATACAGTCAGTGACACAGGGTGCTGGTGGAGAGGGGTCACTGAGGGACGGTGTGAGGGAGCTGGATTAATGTCAGTGGGGATACAGTCAGTGACACAGGGTGCTGGTGGAGAGGGGTCACTGAGGGACGGTGTGAGGGAGCTGGATTAATGTCAGTGGGGATACAGTCAGTGACACATGGTGCTGGTGGAGAGGGGTCACTGAGGGACGGTGTGAGGGAGCTGGATTAATGTCAGTGGGGATACAGTCAGTGACACCGGTTGCTGGGGGAGAGGGGTCACTGAGGGACGGTCTGAGGGAGCTGAATTAATGTCATTGGGGATACAGTCAGTGACAGGGTGCTGGTGGAGAGGGGTCACTGAGGGACGGTGTGAGGGTGCTGGATTAATGTCAGTGGGGATACAGTCAGAGACACATGGTGCTGGGGGAGAGGGGTCACTGAGGGACGGTGTGAGGGTGCTGGATTAATGTCAGTGGGGATGCAGTCAGTGACACAGGGCGCTGGGGGAGAGGGGTCACTGAGGGACGGTCTCAGGGAGCTGGATTAATGTCAGTGGGGATACAGTCAGTGACACAGGGTGCTGGTGGAGAGGGGTCACTGAGGGACGGTGTGAGGGAGCTGGATTAATGTCAGTGGGGATACAGTCAGTGACACAGGGTGCTGGTGGAGAGGGGTCACTGAGGGACGGTGTGAGGGAGCTGGATTAATATCAGTGGGGATACAGTCAGTGACACAGGGTGCTGGGGGAGAGGGGTCACTGAGGGACGGTGTGAGGGAACTGGATTAATGTCAGTGGGGATACAGTCAGTGACACAGGGTGCTGGGGGAGAGGGGTCACTGAGGGACGGTGTGAGGGAGCTGGATTAATATCAGTGGGGATACAGTCAGTGACACAGGGTGCTGGGGGAGAGGGGTCACTGAGGGACGGTGTGAGGGAGCTGGATTAATATCAGTGGGGATACAGTCAGTGACACAGGGTGCTGGGGGAGAGGGGTCACTGAGGGACGGTGTGAGGGAACTGGATTAATGTCAGTGGGGATACAGTCAGTGACACAGGGTGCTGGGGGAGAGGGGTCACTGAGGGACGGTGTGAGGGAGCTGGATTAATATCAGTGGGGATACAGTCAGTGACACAGGGTGCTGGGGGAGAGGGGTCACTGAGGGACGGTGTGAGGGAGCTGGATTAATATCAGTGGGGATACAGTCAGTGACACCGGGTGCTGGGGGAGAGGGGTCACTGAGGGACGGTGTGAGGGAACTGGATTAATGTCAGTGGGGATACAGTCAGTGACACAGGGCGCTGGGGGAGAGGGGTCACTGAGGGACGGTGTGAGGGAACTGGATTAATGTCAGTGGGGATACAGTCAGTGACACAGGGCGCTGGGGGAGAGGGGTCACTGAGGGACGGTGTGAGGGAGCTGGATTAATGTCAGTGGGGATACAGTCAGTGACACAGGGTGCTGGGGGAGAGGGGTCACTGAGGGACGGTGTGAGGGAGCTGGATTAACGTCAGTGGGGATACAGTCAGTGACACAGGGTGCTGGTGGAGTGGGGTCACTGAGGGACGGTGTGAGGGAGCTGGATTAACGTCAGTGGGGATACAGTCAGTGACACATGGTGCTGGGGGAGAGGGGTCACTGAGGGACGGTGTGAGGGAGCTGGATTAATGTCAGTGGGGATAGAGTCAGTGACACAGGGTGCTGGGGGAGAGGGGTCACTGAGGGACGGTGTGAGGGAGCTGGATTAATGTCAGTGGGGATACAGTCAGTGACACAGGGCGCTGTGGGAGAGGGGTCACTGAGGGACGGTGTGAGGGGGCTGGATTAATGTCAGTGGGGATACAGTCAGTGACACAGGACGCTGGGGGAGAGGGGTCACTGAGGGACGGTGTGAGGGAGCTGGATTAATATCAGTGGGGATACAGTCAGAGTCACAGGGTGCTGGGGGAGAGGGGTCACTGAGGGACGGTGTGAGGGAGCTGGATTAATGTCAGTGGGGATACAGTCAGTGACACAGGGTGCTGGGGGAGAGGGGTCACTGAGGGACGGTCTGTGGGAGCTGGATTAATGTCAGTGGGGATACAGTCAGTGACACAGGGTGCTGGGGGAGAGGGGTCACTGAGGGACGGTCTCAGGGAGCTGGATTAAAGTCAGTGGGGATACAGTCAGTGACACAGGGAGCTGGGGGAGAGGGATCACTGAGGGACGGTCTCAGGGTGCTGGATTAATGTCAGTGGGGATACAGTCAGTGACACAGGGTGCTGGTGGAGAGGTTTCACTGAGGGACGGTGTGAGTGAGCTGGATTAATGTCAGTGGGGATACAGTCAGAGACACATGGTGCTGGGGGAGGGGGTCACTGAGGGACGGTGTGAGGGAGCTGGATTAATGTCAGTGGGGATACAGTCAGTGACACAGGACGCTGGGGGAGAGGGATCACTGAGGGACGGTCTCAGGGAGCTGGATTAATGTCAGTGGGGATACAGTCAGTGACACAGGGTGCTGGGGGAGAGGGGTCACTGAGGGACGGTGTGAGGAAGCTGGATTAATGTCAGTGGGGATACAGTCAGTGACACAGGGTGCTGGGGGAGAGGGGTCACTGAGGGACGGTGTGAGGGAGCTGGATTAATGTCAGTGGGGATACAGTCAGTGACACAGGGTGCTGGGGGAGAGGGGTCACTGAGGGACGGTCTCAGGGTGCTGGATTAATATCAGTGGGGATACAGTCAGTGACACAGGGTGCTGGGGGAGAGGGATCACTGAGGGACGGTCTCAGGGAGCTGGATTAATGTCAGTGGGGATACAGTCAGTGACACAGGGTGCTGGTGGAGAGGGGTCACTGAGGGACGGTGTGAGGGTGCTGGATTAATATCAGTGGGGATACAGTCAGTGACACAGGGTGCTGGGGGAGAGGGATCACTGAGGGATAGTCTCAGGGAGCTGGATTAATATCAGTTGGGATACAGTCAGAGACACAGGGTGCTGGTGGAGAGGGGTCACTGAGGGACGGTGTGAGGGTGCTGGATTAATATCAGTGTAGATACAGTCAGTGACACAGGGTGCAGGGGGAGAGGGGTCACTGAGGGACGGTGTGAGGGAGCTGGGTTAACGTCAGTGGGGATACAGTCAGTGACACAGGGTACTGGGGGAGAGGGGTCACTGAGGGACGGTGTGAGGAAGCTGGATTAATGTCAGTGGGGATACATTCAGTGACACAGGGTGCTGGGGGAGAGGGGTCACTGAGGGACGGTGTGAGGGAGCTGGATTAATGTCAGTGGGGATACAGTCAGTGACACAGGGTGCTGGGGGAGAGGGGTCACTGAGGGACGGTGTGAGGGAGCTGGATTAACGTCAGTGGGGATACAGTCAGTGACACAGGGTGCTGGGGGAGAGGGGTCACTGAGGGACGGTGTGAGGGAGCTGGATTAACGTCAGTGGGGATACAGTCAGTGACACAGGGTGCTGGGGGAGAGGGGTCACTGAGGGACGGTGTGAGGAAGCTGGATTAATGTCAGTGGGGATACAGTCAGAGACACTGGGTGCTGGGGGAGAGTGGTCACTGAGTGACGGTGTGAGGGAGCTGGATTAATGTCAGTGGGGATACAGTCAGTGACACAGGGTGCTGGTGGAGAGGGGTCACTGAGGGACGGTGTGAGGGTGCTGGATTAATATCAGTGGGGATACAGTCAGTGACACAGGGTGCTGGGGGAGAGGGGTCACTGAGGGACGGTGTGAGGGAGCTGGATTAACGTCAGTGGGGATACAGTCAGTGACACAGGGTACTGGGGGAGAGGGGTCACTGTGGGACGGTGTGAGGAAGCTGGATTAATGTCAGTGGGGATACATTCAGTAACACAGGGTGCTGGTGGAGAGGGGTCACTGAGGGACGGTGTGAGGGAGCTGGATTAATGTCAGTGGGGATACAGTCAGTGACACAGGGTGCTGGTGGAGAGGGTTCACTGAGGGACGGTGTGAGGGAGCTGGATTAATGTCAGTGGGGATACATTCAGTGACACAGGGTGCTGGTGGAGAGGGGTCACTGAGGGACGGTGTGAGGGAGCTGGATTAATGTCAGTGGGGATACAGTCAGAGACACAGGGCGCTGGTGGAGAGGGGTCACTGAGGGACGGTGTGAGGGAGCTGGATTAACGTCAGTGGGGATACAGTCAGAGACACAGGGTGCTGGTGGAGAGGGGTCACTGAGGGACGGTGTGAGGGAGCTGGATTAATGTCAGTGGGGATACAGTCAGTGACACAGGGCGCTGGGGGAGAGGGTTCACTGAGGGACGGGGTGAGTGAGCTGGATTAATGTCAGTGGGGATACAGTCAGTGACACAGGGCGCTGGGGGAGAGGGGTCACTGAGGGACGGTGTGAGGGAGCTGGATTAATGTCAGTGGGGATATAGTCAGTGACACATGGTGCTGGTGGAGAGGGGTCACTGAGGGACGGTGTGAGGGAGCTGGATTAATGTCAGTGGGGATACAGTCAGTGACACAGGGTGCTGGGGGAGAGGGGTCACTGAGGGACGGTCTGAGGGAGCTGGATTAATGTCAGTGGGGATACAGTCAGTGACAGGGTGCTGGTGGAGAGGGGTCACTGAGGGACGGTGTGAGGGTGCTGGATTAATGTCAGTGGGGATACAGTCAGAGACACATGGTGCTGGGGGAGAGGGGTCACTGAGGGACGGTGTGAGGGTGCTGGATTAATGTCAGTGGGGATGCAGTCAGTGACACAGGGCGCTGGGGGAGAGGGGTTACTGAGGGACGGTCTCAGGGAGCTGGATTAATGTCAGTGGGGATACAGTCAGTGACACAGGGTGCTGGTGGAGAGGGGTCACTGAGGGACGGTGTGAGGGAGCTGGATTAATGTCAGTGGGGATACAGTCAGTGACACAGGGTGCTGGGGGAGAGGGGTCACTGAGGGACGGTGTGAGGGAGCTGGATTAAGGTCAGTGGGGATACAGTCAGTGACACAGGGTGCTGGGGGAGAGGGGTCACTGAGGGACGGTGTGAGGGAGCTGGATTAACGTCAGTGGGGATACAGTCATTGACACAGGGTGCTGGTGGAGAGGGGTCACTGAGGGACGGTGTGAGGGAGCTGGATTAATATCAGTGGGGATACAGTCAGTGACACATGGTGCTGGGGGAGAGGGGTCACTGAGGGACGGTGTGAGGGAGCTGGATTAATGTCAGTGGGGATACAGTCAGTGACACAGGGTGCTGGGGGAGAGGGGTCACTGAGGGACGGTGTGAGGGAGCTGGATTAATGTCAGTGGGGATACAGTCAGTGACACAGGGCGCTGGGGGAGAGGGGTCACTGAGGGACGGTGTGAGGGGGCTGGATTAATGTCAGTGGGGATACAGTCAGTGACACAGGACGCTGGGGGAGAGGGGTCACTGAGGGACGGTCTGAGGGAGCTGGATTATTATCAGTGGGGATACAGTCAGAGACACAGGGTGCTGGGGGAGAGGGGTCACTGAGGGACGGTGTGAGGGAGCTGGATTAATGTCAGTGGGGATACAGTCAGTGACACAGGGTGCTGGGGGAGAGGGGTCACTGAGGGACGGTCTGAGGGAGCTGGATTAATATCAGTGTAGATACAGTCAGTGACACAGGGTGCAGGGGGAGAGGGGTCACTGAGGGACGGTGTGAGGCAGCTGGATTACCGTCAGTGGGGATACAGTCAGTGACACAGGGTACTGGGGGAGAGGGGTCACTGAGGGACGGTGTGAGGAAGCTGGATTAATGTCAGTGGGGATACATTCAGTGACACAGGGTGCTGGGGGAGAGGGGTCACTGAGGGACGGTGTGAGGGAGCTGGATTAATATCAGTGGGGATACAGTCAGTGACACAGGGTGCTGGGGGAGAGGGGTCACTGAGGGACGGTGTGAGGGAGCTGGATTAACGTCAGTGGGGATACAGTCAGTGACACAGGGTGCTGGGGGAGAGGGGTCACTGAGGGACGGTGTGAGGGAGCTGGATTAACGTCAGTGGGGATACAGTCAGTGACACAGGGTGCTGGGGGAGAGGGGTCACTGAGGGACGGTGTGAGGAAGCTGGATTAATGTCAGTGGGGATACAGTCAGAGACACTGGGTGCTGGGGGAGAGTGGTCACTGAGTGACGGTGTGAGGGAGCTGGATTAATGTCAGTGGGGATACAGTCAGTGACACAGGGTGCTGGTGGAGAGGGGTCACTGAGGGACGGTGTGAGGGTGCTGGATTAATATCAGTGGGGATACAGTCAGTGACACAGGGTGCTGGGGGAGAGGGGTCACTGAGGGACGGTGTGAGGGAGCTGGATTAACGTCAGTGGGGATACAGTCAGTGACACAGGGTACTGGGGGAGAGGGGTCACTGTGGGACGGTGTGAGGAAGCTGGATTAATGTCAGTGGGGATACAGTCAGTGACACAGGGTGCTGGGGGAGAGGGGTCACTGAGGGACGGTGTGAGGGAACTGGATTAATGTCAGTGGGGATACAGTCAGAGACACAGGGTGCTGGTGGAGAGAGGTCACTGAGGGACGGTGTGAGGGAGCTGGATTAATGTCAGTGGGGATACATTCAGTAACACAGGGTGCTGGTGGAGAGGGGTCACTGAGGGACGGTGTGAGGGAGCTGGATTAATGTCAGTGGGGATACAGTCAGTGACACAGGGTGCTGGTGGAGAGGGTTCACTGAGGGACGGTGTGAGGGAGCTGGATTAATGTCAGTGGGGATACAGTCAGTGACACAGGGTGCTGGGGGAGAGGGGTCACTGAGGGACGGTGTGAGGGAGCTGGATTAACGTCAGTGGGGATACAGTCAGTGACACAGTGTGCTGGTGGAGAGGGGTCACTGAGGGACGGTGTGAGGGAGCTGGATTAATGTCAGTGGGGATACAGTCAGTGACACAGGGTGCTGGGGGAGAGGGGTCACTGAGGGACGGTGTGAGGGAGCTGGATTAATGTCAGTGGGGATACAGTCAGTGACACAGGGCGCTGGGGGAGAGGGGTCACTGAGGGACGGTGTGAGGGGGCTGGATTAATGTCAGTGGGGATACAGTCAGTGACACAGGACGCTGGGGGAGAGGGGTCACTGAGGGACGGTCTGAGGGAGCTGGATTAATATCAGTGGGAATACAGTCAGAGACACAGGGTGCTGGGGGAGAGGCGTCACTGAGGGACGGTGTGAGGGAGCTGGATTAATGTCAGTGGGGATACAGTCAGTGACACAGGGTGCTGGGGGAGAGGGGTCACTGAGGGACGGTCTGAGGGAGCTGGATTAATGTCAGTGGGGATAGAGTCAGTGACACAGGGTGCTGGGGGAGAGGGGTCACTGAGGGACGGTCTCAGGGAGCTGGATTAATGTCAGTGGGGATACAGTCAGTGACACAGGGAGCTGGGGGAGAGGGATCACTGAGGGACGGTCTCAGGGTGCTGGATTAATGTCAGTGGGGATACATTCAGTGACACAGGGTGCTGGTGGAGAGGGGTCACTGAGGGACGGTGTGAGTGAGCTGGATTAATGTCAGTGGGGATACAGTCAGAGACACAGGGCGCTGGTGGAGAGGGGTCACTGAGGGACGGTGTGAGGGAGCTGGATTAACGTCAGTGGGGATACAGTCAGAGACACAGGGTGCTGGTGGAGAGGGGTCACTGAGGGACGGTGTGAGGGAGCTGGATTAATGTCAGTGGGGATACAGTCAGTGACACAGGGCGCTGGGGGAGAGGGTTCACTGAGGGACGGGGTGAGTGAGCTGGATTAATGTCAGTGGGGATACAGTCAGTGACACAGGGCGCTGGGGGAGAGGGGTCACTGAGGGATGGTGTGAGGGAGCTGGATTAATGTCAGTGGGGATATAGTCAGTGACACATGGTGCTGGTGGAGAGGGGTCACTGAGGGACGGTGTGAGGGAGCTGGATTAATGTCAGTGGGGATACAGTCAGTGACACAGGGTGCTGGGGGAGAGGGGTCACTGAGGGACGGTCTGAGGGAGCTGGATTAATGTCAGTGGGGATACAGTCAGTGACAGGGTGCTGGTGGAGAGGGGTCACTGAGGGACGGTGTGAGGGTGCTGGATTAATGTCAGTGGGGATACAGTCAGAGACACATGGTGCTGGGGGAGAGGGGTCACTGAGGGACGGTGTGAGGGTGCTGGATTAATGTCAGTGGGGATGCAGTCAGTGACACAGGGCGCTGGGGGAGAGGGGTCACTGAGGGACGGTCTCAGGGAGCTGGATTAATGTCAGTGGGGATACAGTCAGTGACACAGGGTGCTGGTGGAGAGGGGTCACTGAGGGACGGTGTGAGGGAGCTGGATTAATGTCAGTGGGGATACAGTCAGTGACACAGGGTGCTGGGGGAGAGGGGTCACTGAGGGACGGTGTGAGGGAGCTGGATTAATGTCAGTGGGGATACAGTCAGTGACACAGGGTGCTGGGGGAGAGGGGTCACTGAGGGACGGTGTGAGGGAGCTGGATTAACGTCAGTGGGGATACAGTCATTGACACAGGGTGCTGGTGGAGAGGGGTCACTGAGGGACGGTGTGAGGGAGCTGGATTAATATCAGTGGGGATACAGTCAGTGACACATGGTGCTGGGGGAGAGGGGTCACTGAGGGACGGTGTGAGGGAGCTGGATTAATGTCAGTGGGGATACAGTCAGTGACACAGGGTGCTGGGGGAGAGGGGTCACTGAGGGACGGTGTGAGGGAGCTGGATTAATGTCAGTGGGGATACAGTCAGTGACACAGGGCGCTGGGGGAGAGGGGTCACTGAGGGACGGTGTGAGGGGGCTGGATTAATGTCAGTGGGGATACAGTCAGTGACACAGGACGCTGGGGGAGAGGGGTCACTGAGGGAAGGTCTGAGGGAGCTGGATTATTATCAGTGGGGATACAGTCAGAGACACAGGGTGCTGGGGGAGAGGGGTCACTGAGGGACGGTGTGAGGGAGCTGGATTAATGTCAGTGGGGATACAGTCAGTGACACAGGGTGCTGGGGGAGAGGGGTCACTGAGGGACGGTCTGAGGGAGCTGGATTAAAGTCAGTGGGGATACAGTCAGTGACACAGGGTGCTGGGGGAGAGGGGTCACTGAGGGACGGTCTCAGGGAACTGGATTAATGTCAGTGGGGATACAGTCAGTGACACAGGGAGCTGGGGGAGAGGGATCACTGAGGGACGGTCTCAGGGTGCTGGATTAATGTCAGTGGGGATACAGTCAGTGACACAGGGTGCTGGTGGAGAGGGGTCACTGAGGGATGGTGTGAGTGAGCTGGATTAATGTCAGTGGGGATACAGTCAGAGACACATGGTGCTGGGGGAGGGGGTCACTGAGGGACGGTGTGAGGGAGCTGGATTAATGTCAGTGGGGATACAGTCAGTGACACAGGACGCTGGGGGAGAGGGATCACTGAGGGACGGTCTCAGGGAGCTGGATTAATGTCAGTGGGGATACAGTCAGTGACACAGGGTGCTGGTGGAGAAGGCTCACTGAGGGACGGTGTGAGGGTGCTGGATTAATATCAGTGGGGATACAGTCAGTGACACAGGGTGCTGGGGGAGAGGGATCACTGAGGGATAGTCTCAGGGAGCTGGATTAATATCAGTGGGGATACAGTCAGAGACACAGGGTGCTGGTGGAGAGGGGTCACTGAGGGACGGTGTGAGGGTGCTGGATTAATATCAGTGGGGATACAGTCAGTTACACAGGGTACTGGGGGAGAGGGGTCACTGAGGGACGGTGTGAGGGAGCTGGATTAACGTCAGTGGGGATACAGTCAGTTACACAGGGTACTGGGGGAGAGGGGTCACTGAGGGACGGTGTGAGGAAGCTGGATTAATGTCAGTGGGGATACATTCAGTGACACAGGGTGCTGGGGGAGAGGGGTCACTGAGGGACGGTGTGAGGGAGCAGGATTAATATCAGTGGGGATACAGTCAGTGACACAGGGTGCTGGGGGAGAGGGGTCACTGAGGGACGGTGTGAGGGAGCTGGATTAATGTCAGTGGGGATACAGTCAGTGACACAGGGTGCTGGGGGAGAGGGGTCACTGAGGGACGGTGTGAGGGAGCTGGATTAATGTCAGTGGGGATACAGTCAGTGACACAGGGTGCTGGGGGAGAGGGGTCACTGAGGGACGGTGTGAGGGAGCTGGATTAATGTCAGTGGGGATACAGTCAGTGACACAGGGTGCTGGGGGAGAGGGGTCACTGAGGGACGGTGTGAGGGAGCTGGATTAACGTCAGTGGGGATACAGTCATTGACACAGGGTGCTGGTGGAGAGGGGTCACTGAGGGACGGTGTGAGGGAGCTGGATTAATATCAGTGGGGATACAGTCAGTGACACATGGTGCTGGGGGAGAGGGGTCACTGAGGGACGGTGTGAGGGAGCTGGATTAATGTCAGTGGGGATACAGTCAGTGACACAGGGTGCTGGGGGAGAGGGGTCACTGAGGGACGGTGTGAGGGAGCTGGATTAATGTCAGTGGGGATACAGTCAGTGACACAGGGGGCTGGGGGAGAGGGGTCACTGAGGGACGGTGTGAGGGGGCTGGATTAATGTCAGTGGGGATACAGTCAGTGACACAGGACGCTGGGGGAGAGGGGTCACTGAGGGACGGTCTGAGGGAGCTGGATTATTATCAGTGGGGATACAGTCAGAGACACAGGGTGCTGGGGGAGAGGGGTCACTGAGGGACGGTATGAGGGAGCTGGATTAATGTCAGTGGGGATACAGTCAGTGACACAGGGTGCTGGGGGAGAGGGGTCACTGAGGGACGGTCTGAGGGAGCTGGATTAATATCAGTGTAGATACAGTCAGTGACACAGGGTGCAGGGGGAGAGGGGTCACTGAGGGACGGTGTGAGGGAGCTGGATTAACGTCAGTGGGGATACAGTCAGTGACACAGGGTACTGGGGGAGAGGGGTCACTGAGGGACGCTGTGAGGAAGCTGGATTAATGTCAGTGGGGATACATTCAGTGACACAGGGTGCTGGGGGAGAGGGGTCACTGAGGGACGGTGTGAGGGAGCTGGATTAATATCAGTGGGGATACAGTCAGTGACACAGGGTGCTGGGGGAGAGGGGTCACTGAGGGACGGTGTGAGGGAGCTGGATTAACGTCAGTGGGGATACAGTCAGTGACACAGGGTGCTGGGGGAGAGGGGTCACTGAGGGACGGTGTGAGGGAGCTGGATTAACGTCAGTGGGGATACAGTCAGTGACACAGGGTGCTGGGGGAGAGGGGTCACTGAGGGACGGTGTGAGGAAGCTGGATTAATGTCAGTGGGGATACAGTCAGAGACACTGGGTGCTGGGGGAGAGTGGTCACTGAGTGACGGTGTGAGGGAGCTGGATTAATGTCAGTGGGGATACAGTCAGTGACACAGGGTGCTGGTGGAGAGGGGTCACTGAGGGACGGTGTGAGGGTGCTGGATTAATATCAGTGGGGATACAGTCAGTGACACAGGGTGCTGGGGGAGAGGGGTCACTGAGGGACGGTGTGAGGGAGCTGGATTAACGTCAGTGGGGATACAGTCAGTGACACAGGGTACTGGGGGAGAGGGGTCACTGTGGGACGGTGTGAGGAAGCTGGATTAATGTCAGTGGGGATACATTCAGTAACACAGGGTGCTGGTGGAGAGGGGTCACTGAGGGACGGTGTGAGGGAGCTGGATTAATGTCAGTGGGGATACAGTCAGTGACACAGGGTGCTGGTGGAGAGGGTTCACTGAGGGACGGTGTGAGGGAGCTGGATTAATGTCAGTGGGGATACAGTCAGTGACACAGGGTGCTGGGGGAGAGGGGTCACTGAGGGACGGTGTGAGGGAGCTGGATTAACGTCAGTGGGGATACAGTCAGTGACACAGGGTGCTGGTGGAGAGGGGTCACTGAGGGACGGTGTGAGGGAGCTGGATTAATGTCAGTGGGGATACAGTCAGTGACACAGGGTGCTGGGGGAGAGGGGTCACTGAGGGACGGTGTGAGGGAGCTGGATTAATGTCAGTGGGGATACAGTCAGTGACACAGGGCGCTGGGGGAGAGGGGTCACTGAGGGACGGTGTGAGGGGGCTGGATTAATGTCAGTGGGGATACAGTCAGTGACACAGGACGCTGGGGGAGAGGGGTCACTGAGGGACGGTCTGAGGGAGCTGGATTAATATCAGTGGGAATACAGTCAGAGACACAGGGTGCTGGGGGAGAGGGGTCACTGAGGGACGGTGTGAGGGAGCTGGATTAATGTCAGTGGGGATACAGTCAGTGACACAGGGTGCTGGGGGAGAGGGGTCACTGAGGGACGGTCTGAGGGAGCTGGATTAATGTCAGTGGGGATAGAGTCAGTGACACAGGGTGCTGGGGGAGAGGGGTCACTGAGGGACGGTCTCAGGGAGCTGGATTAATGTCAGTGGGGATACAGTCAGTGACACAGGGAGCTGGGGGAGAGGGATCACTGAGGGACGGTCTCAGGGTGCTGGATTAATGTCAGTGGGGATACATTCAGTGACACAGGGTGCTGGTGGAGAGGGGTCACTGAGGGACGGTGTGAGTGAGCTGGATTAATGTCAGTGGGGATACAGTCAGAGACACAGGGCGCTGGTGGAGAGGGGTCACTGAGGGACGGTGTGAGGGAGCTGGATTAACGTCAGTGGGGATACAGTCAGAGACACAGGGTGCTGGTGGAGAGGGGTCACTGAGGGACGGTGTGAGGGAGCTGGATTAATGTCAGTGGGGATACAGTCAGTGACACAGGGCGCTGGGGGAGAGGGTTCACTGAGGGACGGGGTGAGTGAGCTGGATTAATGTCAGTGGGGATACAGTCAGTGACACAGGGCGCTGGGGGAGAGGGGTCACTGAGGGACGGTGTGAGGGAGCTGGATTAATGTCAGTGGGGATATAGTCAGTGACACATGGTGCTGGTGGAGAGGGGTCACTGAGGGACGGTGTGAGGGAGCTGGATTAATGTCAGTGGGGATACAGTCAGTGACACAGGGTGCTGGGGGAGAGGGGTCACTGAGGGACGGTCTGAGGGAGCTGGATTAATGTCAGTGGGGATACAGTCAGTGACAGGGTGCTGGTGGAGAGGGGTCACTGAGGGACGGTGTGAGGGTGCTGGATTAATGTCAGTGGGGATACAGTCAGAGACACATGGTGCTGGGGGAGAGGGGTCACTGAGGGACGGTGTGAGGGTGCTGGATTAATGTCAGTGGGGATGCAGTCAGTGACACAGGGCGCTGGGGGAGAGGGGTCACTGAGGGACGGTCTCAGGGAGCTGGATTAATGTCAGTGGGGATACAGTCAGTGACACAGGGTGCTGGTGGAGAGGGGTCACTGAGGGACGGTGTGAGGGAGCTGGATTAATGTCAGTGGGGATACAGTCAGTGACACAGGGTGCTGGGGGAGAGGGGTCACTGAGGGACGGTGTGAGGGAGCTGGATTAATGTCAGTGGGGATACAGTCAGTGACACAGGGTGCTGGGGGAGAGGGGTCACTGAGGGACG
The DNA here is from genome assembly GCF_048418815.1 of Hemitrygon akajei. Lineage (NCBI taxonomy): Eukaryota > Metazoa > Chordata > Chondrichthyes > Myliobatiformes > Dasyatidae > Hemitrygon > Hemitrygon akajei. The sequence continues at coordinate 100,862,798 of NC_133129.1, read as the reverse complement.
GTGTGAGGGAGCTGGATTAACGTCAGTGGGGATACAGTCATTGACACAGGGTGCTGGTGGAGAGGGGTCACTGAGGGACGGTGTGAGGGAGCTGGATTAATATCAGTGGGGATACAGTCAGTGACACATGGTGCTGGGGGAGAGGGGTCACTGAGGGACGGTGTGAGGGAGCTGGATTAATGTCAGTGGGGATACAGTCAGTGACACAGGGTGCTGGGGGAGAGGGGTCACTGAGGGACGGTGTGAGGGAGCTGGATTAATGTCAGTGGGGATACAGTCAGTGACACAGGGCGCTGGGGGAGAGGGGTCACTGAGGGACGGTGTGAGGGGGCTGGATTAATGTCAGTGGGGATACAGTCAGTGACACAGGACGCTGGGGGAGAGGGGTCACTGAGGGACGGTCTGAGGGAGCTGGATTATTATCAGTGGGGATACAGTCAGAGACACAGGGTGCTGGGGGAGAGGGGTCACTGAGGGACGGTGTGAGGGAGCTGGATTAATGTCAGTGGGGATACAGTCAGTGACACAGGGTGCTGGGGGAGAGGGGTCACTGAGGGACGGTCTGAGGGAGCTGGATTAAAGTCAGTGGGGATACAGTCAGTGACACAGGGTGCTGGGGGAGAGGGGTCACTGAGGGACGGTCTCAGGGAACTGGATTAATGTCAGTGGGGATACAGTCAGTGACACAGGGAGCTGGGGGAGAGGGATCACTGAGGGACGGTCTCAGGGTGCTGGATTAATGTCAGTGGGGATACAGTCAGTGACACAGGGTGCTGGTGGAGAGGGGTCACTGAGGGATGGTGTGAGTGAGCTGGATTAATGTCAGTGGGGATACAGTCAGAGACACATGGTGCTGGGGGAGGGGGTCACTGAGGGACGGTGTGAGGGAGCTGGATTAATGTCAGTGGGGATACAGTCAGTGACACAGGACGCTGGGGGAGAGGGATCACTGAGGGACGGTCTCAGGGAGCTGGATTAATGTCAGTGGGGATACAGTCAGTGACACAGGGTGCTGGTGGAGAGGGGTCACTGAGGGACGGTGTGAGGGTGCTGGATTAATATCAGTGGGGATACAGTCAGTGACACAGGGTGCTGGGGGAGAGGGATCACTGAGGGATAGTCTCAGGGAGCTGGATTAATATCAGTGGGGATACAGTCAGAGACACAGGGTGCTGGTGGAGAGGGGTCACTGAGGGACGGTGTGAGGGTGCTGGATTAATATCAGTGTAGATACAGTCAGTGACACAGGGTGCTGGGGGAGAGGGGTCACTGAGGGACGGTGTGAGGGAGCTGGATTAACGTCAGTGGGGATACAGTCAGTTACACAGGGTACTGGGGGAGAGGGGTCACTGAGGGACGGTGTGAGGAAGCTGGATTAATGTCAGTGGGGATACATTCAGTGACACAGGGTGCTGGGGGAGAGGGGTCACTGAGGGACGGTGTGAGGGAGCTGGATTAATATCAGTGGGGATACAGTCAGTGACACAGGGTGCTGGGGGAGAGGGGTCACTGAGGGACGGTGTGAGCGAGCTGGATTAATGTCAGTGGGGATACAGTCAGTGACACAGGGTGCTGGGGGAGAGGGGTCACTGAGGGACGGTGTGAGGGAGCTGGATTAATGTCAGTGTGGATACAGTCAGTGACACAGGGTGCTGGTGGAGAGGGGTCATTGAGGGACGGTGTGAGGGAGCTGGATTAATGTCAGTGGGGATACAGTCAGTGACACAGCGTGCTGGGGGAGAGGGGTCACTGAGGGACGGTGTGAGGGAGCTGGATTAACGTCAGTGGGGATACAGTCAGAGACACAGGGTGCTGGTGGAGAGGGGTCACTGAGGGACGGTGTGAGGGAGCTGGATTAATGTCAGTGGGGATACAGTCAGTGACACAGGGCGCTGGGGGAGAGGGTTCACTGAGGGACGGGGTGAGTGAGCTGGATTAATGTCAGTGGGGATACAGTCAGTGACACAGGGCGCTGGGGGAGGGGGTCACTGAGGGATGGTGTGAGGGAGCTGGATTAATGAGAGTGGGGATACAGTCAGTGACACATGGTGCTGGTGGAGAGGGGTCACTGAGGGACGGTGTGAGGGAGCTGGATTAATGTCAGTGGGGATACAGTCAGTGACACCGGGTGCTGGGGGAGAGGGGTCACTGAGGGACGGTCTGAGGGAGCTGGATTAATGTCAGTGGGGATACAGTCAGTGACAGGGTGCTGGTGGAGAGGGGTCACTGAGGGACGGTGTGAGGGAGCTGGATTAATATCAGTGGGGATACAGTCAGTGACACAGGGCGCTGGGGGAGAGGGGTCACTGAGGGACGGTGTGAGGGGGCTGGATTAATGTCAGTGGGGATACAGTCAGTGACACAGGACGCTGGGGGAGAGGGGTCACTGAGGGACGGTGTGAGGGAGCTGGATTAATATCAGTGGGGATACAGTCAGAGTCACAGGGTGCTGGGGGAGAGGGGTCACTGAGGGACGGTGTGAGGGAGCTGGATTAATGTCAGTGGGGATACAGTCAGTGACACAGGGTGCTGGGGGAGAGGGGTCACTGAGGGACGGTCTGTGGGAGCTGGATTAATGTCAGTGGGGATACAGTCAGTGACACAGGGTGCTGGGGGAGAGGGGTCACTGAGGGACGGTCTCAGGGAGCTGGATTAATGTCAGTGGGGATACAGTCAGAGACACATGGTGCTGGGGGAGAGGGGTCACTGAGGGACGGTGTGAGGGAGCTGGATTAATGTCAGTGGGGATACAGTCAGTGACACAGGGTGCTGGTGGAGAGGGGTCACTGAGGGACGGTGTGAGGGAGCTGGATTAATGTCAGTGGGGATACAGTCAGTGACACAGGGTGCTGGTGGAGAGGGGTCACTGAGGGACGGTGTGAGTGAGCTGGATTAATGTCAGTGGGGATACAGTCAGAGACACATGGTGCTGGGGGAGGGGGTCACTGAGGGACGGTGTGAGGGAGCTGGATTAATGTCAGTGGGGATACAGTCAGTGACACAGGACGCTGGGGGAGAGGGATCACTGAGGGACGGTCTCAGGGAGCTGGATTAATGTCAGTGGGGATACAGTCAGTGACACAGGGTGCTGGGGGAGAGGGGTCACTGAGGGACGGTGTGAGGGAGCTGGATTAATGTCAGTGGGGATACAGTCAGTGACACAGGGTGCTGGTGGAGAGGGGTCACTGAGGGACAGTGTGAGGGTGCTGGATTAATATCAGTGGGGATACAGTCAGTGACACAGGGTGCTGGGGGAGAGGGATCACTGAGGGATAGTCTCAGGGAGCTGGATTAATATCAGTGGGGATACAGTCAGAGACACAGGGTGCTGGTGGAGAGGGGTCACTGAGGGACGGTGTGAGGGTGCTGGATTAATATCAGTGTAGATACAGTCAGTGACACAGGGTGCAGGGGGAGAGGGGTCACTGAGGGACGGTGTGAGGGAGCTGGATTAACGTCAGTGGGGATAAGGTCAGTGACACAGGGTACTGGGGGAGAGGGGTCACTGAGGGACGGTGTGAGGAAGCTGGATTAATGTCAGTGGGGATACATTCAGTGACACAGGGTGCTGGGGGAGAGGGGTCACTGAGGGACGGTGTGAGGGAGCTGGATTAATGTCAGTGGGGATACAGTCAGTGACACAGGGTGCTGGGGGAGAGGGGTCACTGAGGGACGGTGTGAGGGGGCTGGATTAATGTCAGTGGGGATACAGTCAGTGACACAGGACGCTGGGGGAGAGGGGTCACTGAGGGACGGTCTGAGGGAGCTGGATTAATATCAGTGGGAATACAGTCAGAGACACAGGGTGCTGGGGGAGAGGGGTCACTGAGGGACGGTGTGAGGGAGCTGGATTAATGTCAGTGGGGATACAGTCAGTGACACAGGGTGCTGGGGGAGAGGGGTCACTGAGGGACGGTCTGAGGGAACTGGATTAATGTCAGTGGGGATAGAGTCAGTGACACATGGTGCTGGGGGAGAGGGGTCACTGAGGGACGGTCTCAGGGAGCTGGATTAATGTCAGTGGGGATTCAGTCAGTGACACAGGGAGCTGGGGGAGAGGGATCACTGAGGGACGGTCTCAGGGTGCTGGATTAATGTCAGTGGGGATACATTCAGTGACACAGGGTGCTGGTGGAGAGGGGTCACTGAGGGACGGTGTGAGTGAGCTGGATTAATGTCAGTGGGGATACAGTCAGAGACACAGGGCGCTGGTGGAGAGGGGTCACTGAGGGACGGTGTGAGGGAGCTGGATTAACGTCAGTGGGGATACAGTCAGAGACACAGGGTGCTGGTGGAGAGGGGTCACTGAGGGACGGTGTGAGGGAGCTGGATTAATGTCAGTGGGGATACAGTCAGTGACACAGGGCGCTGGGGGAGAGGGTTCACTGAGGGACGGGGTGAGTGAGCTGGATTAATGTCAGTGGGGATACAGTCAGTGACACAGGGCGCTGGGGGAGGGGGTCACTGAGGGACGGTGTGAGCGAGCTGGATTAATGTCAGTGGGGATATAGTCAGTGACACATGGTGCTGGTGGAGAGGGGTCACTGAGGGACGGTGTGAGGGAGCTGGATTAATGTCAGTGGGGATACAGTCAGTGACACAGGGTGCTGGGGGAGAGGGGTCACTGAGGGACGGTCTGAGGGAGCTGGATTAATGTCAGTGGGGATACAGTCAGTGACAGGGTGCTGGTGGAGAGCGGTCTCTGAGGGACGGTGTGAGGGTGCTGGATTAATGTCAGTGGGGATACAGTCAGAGACACATGGTGCTGGGGGAGAGGGGTCACTGAGGGACGGTGTGAGGGTGCTGGATTAATGTCAGTGGGGATGCAGTCAGTGACACACGGCGCTGGGGGAGAGGGGTCACTGAGGGACGGTCTCAGGGAGCTGGATTAATGTCAGTGGGAATACAGTCAGTGACACAGGGTGCTGGGGGAGAGGAGTCACTGAGGGACGGTGTGAGGGAGCTGGATTAACGTCAGTGGGGATACAGTCAGTGACACAGTGCGCTGGGGGAGAGGGGTCACTGAGGGACGGTCTCAGGGAGCTGGATTAATGTCAGTGGGGATACAGTCAGTGACACAGGGTGCTGGTGGAGAGGGGTCACTGAGGGACGGTGTGAGGGAGCTGGATTAATGTCAGTGGGGATACAGTCAGTGACACAGGGTGCTGGGGGAGAGGGGTCACTGAGGGACGGTGTGAGGGAGCTGGATTAATGTCAGTGGGGATACAGTCAGTGACACAGGGTGCTGGGGGAGAGGGGTCACTGAGGGACGGTGTGAGGGAGCTGGATTAACGTCAGTGGGGATACAGTCATTGACACAGGGTGCTGGTGGAGAGGGGTCACTGAGGGACGGTGTGAGGGAGCTGGATTAATGTCAGTGGGGATACAGTCAGTGACACATGGTGCTGGGGGAGAGGGGTCACTGAGGGACGGTGTGAGGGAGCTGGATTAATGTCAGTGGGGATACAGTCAGTGACACAGGGTGCTGGGGGAGAGGGGTCACTGAGGGACGGTGTGAGGGAGCTGGATTAATGTCAGTGGGGATACAGTCAGTGACACAGGGCGCTGGGGGAGAGGGGTCACTGAGGGACGGTGTGAGGGGGCTGGATTAATGTCAGTGGGGATACAGTCAGTGACACAGGACGCTGGGGGAGAGGGGTCACTGAGGGACGGTCTGAGGGAGCTGGATTATTATCAGTGGGGATACAGTCAGAGACACAGGGTGCTGGGGGAGAGGGGTCACTGAGGGACGGTGTGAGGGAGCTGGATTAATGTCAGTGGGGATACAGTCAGTGACACAGGGTGCTGGGGGAGAGGGGTCACTGAGGGACGGTCTGAGGGAGCTGGATTAATGTCAGTGGGGATACAGTCAGTGACACAGGGTGCTGGGGGAGAGGGGTCACTGAGGGACGGTCTCAGGGAGCTGGATTAATGTCAGTGGGGATACAGTCAGTGACACAGGGAGCTGGGGGAGAGGGATCACTGAGGGACGGTCTCAGGGTGCTGGATTAATGTCAGTGGGGATACAGTCAGTGACACAGGGTGCTGGTGGAGAGGGGTCACTGAGGGATGGTGTGAGTGAGCTGGATTAATGTCAGTGGGGATACAGTCAGAGACACATGGTGCTGGGGGAGGGGGTCACTGAGGGACGGTGTGAGGGAGCTGGATTAATGTCAGTGGGGATACAGTCAGTGACACAGGACGCTGGGGGAGAGGGATCACTGAGGGACGGTCTCAGGGAGCTGGATTAATGTCAGTGGGGATACAGTCAGTGACACAGGGTGCTGGGGGAGAGGGGTCACTGAGGGACGGTGTGAGGGAGCTGGATTAATGTCAGTGGGGATACAGTCAGTGACAGGGTGCTGGTGGAGAGGGGTCACTGAGGGACGGTGTGAGGGTGCTGGATTAATATCAGTGGGGATACAGTCAGTGACACAGGGTGCTGGGGGAGAGGGATCACTGAGGGATAGTCTCAGGGAGCTGGATTAATATCAGTGGGGATACAGTCAGAGACACAGTGTGCTGGTGGAGAGGGGTCACTGAGGGACGGTGTGAGGGTGCTGGATTAATATCAGTGTAGATACAGTCAGTGACACAGGGTGCTGGGGGAGAGGGGTCACTGAGGGACGGTGTGAGGGAGCTGGATTAACGTCAGTGGGGATACAGTCAGTGACACAGGGTACTGGGGGAGAGGGGTCACTGAGGGACGGTGTGAGGAAGCTGGATTAATGTCAGTGGGGATACATTCAGTGAAACAGGGTGCTGGGGGAGAGGGGTCACTGAGGGACGGTGTGAGGGAGCTGGATTAATATCAGTGGGGATACAGTCAGTGACACAGGGTGCTGGGGGAGAGGGGTCACTGAGGGACGGTGTGAGGGAGCTGGATTAATGTCAGTGGGGATACAGTCAGTGACACAGGGTGCTGGGGGAGAGGGGTCACTGAGGGACGGTGTGAGGGAGCTGGATTAATGTCAGTGGGGATACAGTCAGAGACACATGATGCTGGGGGAGAGGGATCACTGAGGGACGGTGTGAGGGAACTGGATTAATGTCAGTGGGGATACAGTCAGTGACACAGGGTGCTGGGGGAGAGGGATCACTGAGGGACGGTCTCAGGGAGCTGGATTAATGTCAGTGGGGATACAGTCAGTGACACAGGACGCTGGGGGAGAGGGGTCACTGAGGGACGGTCTGAGGGAGCTGGATTAATATCAGTGGGAATACAGTCAGAGACACAGGGTGCTGGGGGAGAGGGGTCACTGAGGGACGGTGTGAGGGAGCTGGATTAATGTCAGTGGGGATACAGTCAGTGACACAGGGTGCTGGGGGAGAGGGGTCACTGAGGGACGGTCTGAGGGAACTGGATTAATGTCAGTGGGGATAGAGTCAGTGACACAGGGTGCTGGGGGAGAGGGGTCACTGAGGGACGGTCTCAGGGAGCTGGATTAATGTCAGTGGGGATACAGTCAGTGACACAGGGAGCTGGGGGAGAGGGATCACTGAGGGACGGTCTCAGGGTGCTGGATTAATGTCAGTGGGGATACATTCAGTGACACAGGGTGCTGGTGGAGAGGGGTCACTGAGGGACGGTGTGAGTGAGCTGGATTAATGTCAGTGGGGATACAGTCAGAGACACAGGGCGCTGGTGGAGAGGGGTCACTGAGGGACGGTGTGAGGGAGCTGGATTAACGTCAGTGGGGATACAGTCAGAGACACAGGGTGCTGGTGGAGAGGGGTCACTGAGGGACGGTGTGAAGGAGCTGGATTAATGTCAGTGGGGATACAGTCAGTGACACAGGGCGCTGGGGGAGAGGGTTCACTGAGGGACGGGGTGAGTGAGCTGGATTAATATCAGTGGGGATACAGTCAGTGACACAGGGCGCTGGGGGAGGGGGTCACTGAGGGACGGTGTGAGGGAGCTGGATTAATGTCAGTGGGGATATAGTCAGTGACACATGGTGCTGGTGGAGAGGGGTCACTGAGGGACGGTGTGAGGGAGCTGGATTAATGTCAGTGGGGATACAGTCAGTGACACAGGGTGCTGGGGGAGAGGGGTCACTGAGGGACGGTCTGAGGGAGCTGGATTAATGTCAGTGGGGATACAGTCAGTGACAGGGTGCTGGTGGAGAGGGGTCACTGAGGGACGGTGTGAGGGTGCTGGATTAATGTCAGTGGGGATACAGTCAGAGACACATGGTGCTGGGGGAGAGGGGTCACTGAGGGACGGTGTGAGGGTGCTGGATTAATGTCAGTGGGGATGCAGTCAGTGACACAGGGCGCTGGGGGAGAGGGGTCACTGAGGGACGGTCTCAGGGAGCTGGATTAATGTCAGTGGGGATACAGTCAGTGACACAGGGTGCTGGTGGAGAGGGGTCACTGAGGGACGGTATGAGGGAGCTGGATTAATGTCAGTGGGGATACAGTCAGTGACACAGGGTGCTGGGGGAGAGGGGTCACTGAGGGACGGTGTGAGGGAGCTGGATTAATGTCAGTGGGGATACAGTCAGTGACACAGGGTGCTGGGGGAGAGGGGTCACTGAGGGACGGTGTGAGGGAGCTGGATTAACGTCAGTGGGGATACAGTCATTGACACAGGGTGCTGGTGGAGAGGGGTCACTGAGGGACGGTGTGAGGGAGCTGGATTAATGTCAGTGGGGATACAGTCAGTGACACATGGTGCTGGGGGAGAGGGGTCACTGAGGGACGGTGTGAGGGAGCTGGATTAATGTCAGTGGGGATACAGTCAGTGACACAGGGTGCTGGGGGAGAGGGGTCACTGAGGGACGGTGTGAGGGAGCTGGATTAATGTCAGTGGGGATACAGTCAGTGACACAGGGCGCTGGGGGAGAGGGGTCACTGAGGGACGGTGTGAGGGGGCTGGATTAATGTCAGTGGGGATACAGTCAGTGACACAGGACGCTGGGGGAGAGGGGTCACTGAGGGACGGTCTGAGGGAGCTGGATTATTATCAGTGGGGATACAGTCAGAGACACAGGGTGCTGGGGGAGAGGGGTCACTGAGGGACGGTGTGAGGGAGCTGGATTAATGTCAGTGGGGATACAGTCAGTGACACAAGGTGCTGGGGGAGAGGGGTCACTGAGGGACGGTCTGAGGGAGCTGGATTAATGTCAGTGGGGATACAGTCAGTGACACAGGGTGCTGGGGGAGAGGGGTCACTGAGGGACGGTCTCAGGGAGCTGGATTAATGTCAGTGGGGATACAGTCAGTGACACAGGGAGCTGGGGGAGAGGGATCACTGAGGGACGGTCTCAGGGTGCTGGATTAATGTCAGTGGGGATACAGTCAGTGACACAGGGTGCTGGTGGAGAGGGGTCACTGAGGGATGGTGTGAGTGAGCTGGATTAATGTCAGTGGGGATACAGTCAGAGACACATGGTGCTGGGGGAGGGGGTCACTGAGGGACGGTGTGAGGGAGCTGGATTAATGTCAGTGGGGATACAGTCAGTGACACAGGGTGCTGGGGGAGAGGGGTCACTGAGGGACGGTGTGAGGGAGCTGGATTAATGTCAGTGGGGATACAGTCAGTGACACAGGGCGCTGGGGGAGAGGGGTCACTGAGGGACGGTGTGAGGGGGCTGGATTAATGTCAGTGGGGATACAGTCAGTGACACAGGACGCTGGGGGAGAGGGGTCACTGAGGGACGGTCTGAGGGAGCTGGATTATTATCAGTGGGGATACAGTCAGAGACACAGGGTGCTGGGGGAGAGGGGTCACTGAGGGACGGTGTGAGGGAGCTGGATTAATGTCAGTGGGGATACAGTCAGTGACACAGGGTGCTGGGGGAGAGGGGTCACTGAGGGACGGTCTGAGGGAGCTGGATTAATGTCAGTGGGGATACAGTCAGTGACACAGGGTGCTGGGGGAGAGGGGTCACTGAGGGACGGTCTCAGGGAGCTGGATTAATGTCAGTGGGGATACAGTCAGTGACACAGGGAGCTGGGGGAGAGGGATCACTGAGGGACGGTCTCAGGGTGCTGGATTAATGTCAGTGGGGATACAGTCAGTGACACAGGGTGCTGGTGGAGAGGGGTCACTGAGGGATGGTGTGAGTGAGCTGGATTAATGTCAGTGGGGATACAGTCAGAGACACATGGTGCTGGGGGAGGGGGTCACTGAGGGACGGTGTGAGGGAGCTGGATTAATGTCAGTGGGGATACAGTCAGTGACACAGGACGCTGGGGGAGAGGGATCACTGAGGGACGGTCTCAGGGAGCTGGATTAATGTCAGTGGGGATACAGTCAGTGACACAGGGTGCTGGGGGAGAGGGGTCACTGAGGGACGGTGTGAGGGAGCTGGATTAATGTCAGTGGGGATACAGTCAGTGACAGGGTGCTGGTGGAGAGGGGTCACTGAGGGACGGTGTGAGGGTGCTGGATTAATATCAGTGGGGATACAGTCAGTGACACAGGGTGCTGGGGGAGAGGGATCACTGAGGGATAGTCTCAGGGAGCTGGATTAATATCAGTGGGGATACAGTCAGAGACACAGTGTGCTGGTGGAGAGGGGTCACTGAGGGACGGTGTGAGGGTGCTGGATTAATATCAGTGTAGATACAGTCAGTGACACAGGGTGCTGGGGGAGAGGGGTCACTGAGGGACGGTGTGAGGGAGCTGGATTAACGTCAGTGGGGATACAGTCAGTGACACAGGGTACTGGGGGAGAGGGGTCACTGAGGGACGGTGTGAGGAAGCTGGATTAATGTCAGTGGGGATACATTCAGTGAAACAGGGTGCTGGGGGAGAGGGGTCACTGAGGGACGGTGTGAGGGAGCTGGATTAATATCAGTGGGGATACAGTCAGTGACACAGGGTGCTGGGGGAGAGGGGTCACTGAGGGACGGTGTGAGGGAGCTGGATTAATGTCAGTGGGGATACAGTCAGTGACACAGGGTGCTGGGGGAGAGGGGTCACTGAGGGACGGTGTGAGGGAGCTGGATTAATGTCAGTGGGGATACAGTCAGAGACACATGATGCTGGGGGAGAGGGATCACTGAGGGACGGTGTGAGGGAACTGGATTAATGTCAGTGGGGATACAGTCAGTGACACAGGGTGCTGGGGGAGAGGGATCACTGAGGGACGGTCTCAGGGAGCTGGATTAATGTCAGTGGGGATACAGTCAGTGACACAGGACGCTGGGGGAGAGGGGTCACTGAGGGACGGTCTGAGGGAGCTGGATTAATATCAGTGGGAATACAGTCAGAGACACAGGGTGCTGGGGGAGAGGGGTCACTGAGGGACGGTGTGAGGGAGCTGGATTAATGTCAGTGGGGATACAGTCAGTGACACAGGGTGCTGGGGGAGAGGGGTCACTGAGGGACGGTCTGAGGGAACTGGATTAATGTCAGTGGGGATAGAGTCAGTGACACAGGGTGCTGGGGGAGAGGGGTCACTGAGGGACGGTCTCAGGGAGCTGGATTAATGTCAGTGGGGATACAGTCAGTGACACAGGGAGCTGGGGGAGAGGGATCACTGAGGGACGGTCTCAGGGTGCTGGATTAATGTCAGTGGGGATACATTCAGTGACACAGGGTGCTGGTGGAGAGGGGTCACTGAGGGACGGTGTGAGTGAGCTGGATTAATGTCAGTGGGGATACAGTCAGAGACACAGGGCGCTGGTGGAGAGGGGTCACTGAGGGACGGTGTGAGGGAGCTGGATTAACGTCAGTGGGGATACAGTCAGAGACACAGGGTGCTGGTGGAGAGGGGTCACTGAGGGACGGTGTGAAGGAGCTGGATTAATGTCAGTGGGGATACAGTCAGTGACACAGGGCGCTGGGGGAGAGGGTTCACTGAGGGACGGGGTGAGTGAGCTGGATTAATATCAGTGGGGATACAGTCAGTGACACAGGGCGCTGGGGGAGGGGGTCACTGAGGGACGGTGTGAGGGAGCTGGATTAATGTCAGTGGGGATATAGTCAGTGACACATGGTGCTGGTGGAGAGGGGTCACTGAGGGACGGTGTGAGGGAGCTGGATTAATGTCAGTGGGGATACAGTCAGTGACACAGGGTGCTGGGGGAGAGGGGTCACTGAGGGACGGTCTGAGGGAGCTGGATTAATGTCAGTGGGGATACAGTCAGTGACAGGGTGCTGGTGGAGAGGGGTCACTGAGGGACGGTGTGAGGGTGCTGGATTAATGTCAGTGGGGATACAGTCAGAGACACATGGTGCTGGGGGAGAGGGGTCACTGAGGGACGGTGTGAGGGTGCTGGATTAATGTCAGTGGGGATGCAGTCAGTGACACAGGGCGCTGGGGGAGAGGGGTCACTGAGGGACGGTCTCAGGGAGCTGGATTAATGTCAGTGGGGATACAGTCAGTGACACAGGGTGCTGGTGGAGAGGGGTCACTGAGGGACGGTATGAGGGAGCTGGAATAATGTCAGTGGGGATACAGTCAGTGACACAGGGTGCTGGGGGAGAGGGGTCACTGAGGGACGGTGTGAGGGAGCTGGATTAATGTCAGTGGGGATACAGTCAGTGACACAGGGTGCTGGGGGAGAGGGGTCACTGAGGGACGGTGTGAGGGAGCTGGATTAACGTCAGTGGGGATACAGTCATTGACACAGGGTGCTGGTGGAGAGGGGTCACTGAGGGACGGTGTGAGGGAGCTGGATTAATGTCAGTGGGGATACAGTCAGTGACACATGGTGCTGGGGGAGAGGGGTCACTGAGGGACGGTGTGAGGGAGCTGGATTAATGTCAGTGGGGATACAGTCAGTGACACAGGGTGCTGGGGGAGAGGGGTCACTGAGGGACGGTGTGAGGGAGCTGGATTAACGTCAGTGGGGATACAGTCAGTGACACAGGGTGCTGGTGGAGAGGGTTCACTGAGGGACGGTGTGAGGGAGCTGGATTAATGTCAGTGGGGATACAGTCAGTGACACAGGGTGCTGGGGGAGAGGGGTCACTGAGGGACGGTGTGAGGGAGCTGGATTAACGTCAGTGGGGATACAGTCAGTGACACATGGTGCTGGGGGAGAGGGGTCACTGAGGGACGGTGTGAGGGAGCTGGATTAATGTCAGTGGGGATACAGTCAGTGACACAAGGTGCTGGGGGAGAGGGGTCACTGAGGGACGGTCTGAGGGAGCTGGATTAATGTCAGTGGGGATACAGTCAGTGACACAGGGTGCTGGGGGAGAGGGGTCACTGAGGGACGGTCTCAGGGAGCTGGATTAATGTCAGTGGGGATACAGTCAGTGACACAGGGAGCTGGGGGAGAGGGATCACTGAGGGACGGTCTCAGGGTGCTGGATTAATGTCAGTGGGGATACAGTCAGTGACACAGGGTGCTGGTGGAGAGGGGTCACTGAGGGATGGTGTGAGTGAGCTGGATTAATGTCAGTGGGGATACAGTCAGAGACACATGGTGCTGGGGGAGGGGGTCACTGAGGGACGGTGTGAGGGAGCTGGATTAATGTCAGTGGGGATACAGTCAGTGACACAGGACGCTGGGGGAGAGGGATCACTGAGGGACGGTCTCAGGGAGCTGGATTAATGTCAGTGGGGATACAGTCAGTGACACAGGGTGCTGGGGGAGAGGGGTCACTGAGGGACGGTGTGAGGGAGCTGGATTAATGTCAGTGGGGATACAGTCAGTGACAGGGTGCTGGTGGAGAGGGGTCACTGAGGGACGGTGTGAGGGTGCTGGATTAATATCAGTGGGGATACAGTCAGTGACACAGGGTGCTGGGGGAGAGGGATCACTGAGGGATAGTCTCAGGGAGCTGGATTAATATCAGTGGGGATACAGTCAGAGACACAGTGTGCTGGTGGAGAGGGGTCACTGAGGGACGGTGTGAGGGTGCTGGATTAATATCAGTGTAGATACAGTCAGTGACACAGGGTGCTGGGGGAGAGGGGTCACTGAGGGACGGTGTGAGGGAGCTGGATTAACGTCAGTGGGGATACAGTCAGTGACACAGGGTACTGGGGGAGAGGGGTCACTGAGGGACGGTGTGAGGAAGCTGGATTAATGTCAGTGGGGATACATTCAGTGACACAGGGTGCTGGGGGAGAGGGGTCACTGAGGGACGGTGTGAGGGAGCTGGATTAATATCAGTGGGGATACAGTCAGTGACACAGTGTGCTGGGGGAGAGGGGTCACTGAGGGACGGTGTGAGGGAGCTGGATTAATGTCAGTGGGGATACAGTCAGTGACACAGGGTGCTGGGGGAGAGGGGTCACTGAGGGACGGTGTGAGGGAGCTGGATTAATGTCAGTGGGGATACAGTCAGAGACACATGATGCTGGGGGAGAGGGATCACTGAGGGACGGTGTGAGGGAACTGGATTAATGTCAGTGGGGATACAGTCAGTGACACAGGGTGCTGGGGGAGAGGGGTCACTGAGGGACGGTGTGAGGGAGCTGGATTAATGTCAGTGGGGATACAGTCAGTGACACATGGTGCTGGGGGAGGGGGTCACTGAGGGACGGTGTGAGGGAGCTGGATTAATATCAGTGGGGATACAGTCAGTGACACAGGGTGCTGGGGGAGAGGGGTCACTGAGGGACGGTGTGAGGGAGCTGGATTAACGTCAGTGGGGATACAGTCAGTGACACAGGGTGCTGGTGGAGAGGGTTCACTGAGGGACGGTGTGAGGGAGCTGGATTAATGTCAGTGGGGATACAGTCAGTGACACAGGGTGCTGGGGGAGAGGGGTCACTGAGGGACGGTGTGAGGGAGCTGGATTAACGTCAGTGGGGATACAGTCAGTGACACATGGTGCTGGGGGAGAGGGGTCACTGAGGGACGGTGTGAGGGAGCTGGATTAATGTCAGTGGGGATACAGTCAGTGACACAGGGTGCTGGGGGAGAGGGGTCACTGAGGGACGGTGTGAGGGAGCTGGATTAATGTCAGTGGGGATACAGTCAGTGACACAGGGCGCTGGGGGAGAGGGGTCACTGAGGGACGGTGTGAGGGGGCTGGATTAATGTCAGTGGGGATACAGTCAGTGACACAGGACGCTGGGGGAGAGGGGTCACTGAGGGACGGTCTGAGGGAGCTGGATTAATATCAGTGGGGATACAGTCAGAGACACAGGGTGCTGGGGGAGAGGGGTCACTGAGGGACGGTGTGAGGGAGCTGGATTAATGTCAGTGGGGATACAGTCAGTGACACAGGGTGCTGGGGGAGAGGGGTCACTGAGGGACGGTCTGAGGGAGCTGGATTAATGTCAGTGGGGATACAGTCAGTGACACAGGGTGCTGGGGGAAAGGGGTCACTGAGGGACGGTCTCAGGGAGCTGGATTAATGTCAGTGGGGATACAGTCAGTGACACAGGGAGCTGGGGGAGAGGGATCACTGAGGGACGGTCTCAGGGTGCTGGATTAATGTCAGTGGGGATACATTCAGTGACACAGGGTGCTGGTGGAGAGGGGTCACTGAGGGACGGTGTGAGTGAGCTGGATTAATGTCAGTGGGGATACAGTCAGAGACACATGGTGCTGGGGGAGGGGGTCACTGAGGGACGGTGTGAGGGAGCTGGATTAATGTCAGTGGGGATACAGTCAGTGACACAGGATGCTGGGGGAGAGGGATCACTGAGGGACGGTCTCAGGGAGCTGGATTAATGTCAGTGGGGATACAGTCAGTGACACAGGGTGCTGGGGGAGAGGGGTCACTGAGGGACGGTGTGAGGGAGCTGGATTAATATCAGTGGGGATACAGTCAGTGACACAGGGTGCTGGGGGATAGGGGTCACTGAGGAACGGTGTGAGGGAGCTGGATTAACGTCAGTGGGGATACAGTCAGTGACACAGGGTGCTGGGGGAGAGGGGTCACTGAGGGACGGTGTGAGGGAGCTGGATTAACGTCAGTGGGGATACAGTCAGTGACACAGGGTGCTGGGGGAGAGGGGTCACTGAGGAACGGTGTGAGGAAGCTGGATTAATGTCAGTGGGGATACAGTCAGAGACACAGGGTGCTGGGGGAGAGTGGTCACTGAGTGACGGTGTGAGGGAGCTGGATTAATGTCAGTGGGGATACAGTCAGTGACACAGGGTGCTGGTGGAGAGGGGTCACTGAGGGACGGTGTGAGGGAGCTGGATTAACGTCAGTGGGGATACAGTCAGTGACACAGGGTACTGGGTGAGAGGGGTCACTGAGGGACGGTGTGAGGAAGCTGGATTAATGTCAGTGGGGATACATTCAGTGACACAGGGCGCTGGTGGAGAGGGGTCACTGAGGGACGGTGTGAGGGAGCTGGATTAATATCAGTGGGGATACAGTCAGTGACACAGGGCGCTGGGGGAGAGGGGTCACTGAGGGACGGTGTGAGGGAGCTGGATTAATGTCAGTGGGGATACAGTCAGTGACACAGGGCGCTGGGGGAGAGGGGTCACTGAGGGACGGTGTGAGGGAGCTGGATTAACGTCAGTGGGGATACAGTCAGTGACACAGGGTGCTGGGTGAGAGGGGTCACTGAGGGACGGTGTGAGGGAGCTGGATTAACGTCAGTGGGGATACAGTCAGTGACACAGGGTGCTGGGGGAGAGGGGTCACTGAGGGACGGTGTGAGGGAGCTGGATTAATGTCAGTGGGGATACAGTCAGTGACACAGGGTGCTGGTGGAGAGGGGTCACTGAGGGACGGTGTGAGGGTGCTGGATTAATATCAGTGGGGATACAGTCAGTGACACAGGGTGCTGGGGGAGAGGGATCACTGAGGGATAGTCTCAGGGAGCTGGATTAATATCAGTGGGGATACAGTCAGAGACACAGGGTGCTGGTGGAGAGGGGTCACTGAGGGACGGTGTGAGGGTGCTGGATTAATATCAGTGGGGATACAGTCAGTGACACAGGGTGCTGGGGGAGAGGGGTCACTGAGGGACGGTGTGAGGGAGCTGGATTAACGTCAGTGGGGATACAGTCAGTGACACAGGGTACTGGGGGAGAGGGGTCACTGAGGGACGGTGTGAGGAAGCTGGATTAATGTCAGTGGGGATACATTCAGTGACACAGGGTGCTGGGGGAGAGGGGTCACTGAGGGACGGTGTGAGGGAGCTGGATTAATATCAGTGGGGATACAGTCAGTGACACAGGGTGCTGGGGGAGAGGGGTCACTGAGGAACGGTGTGAGGGAGCTGGATTAACGTCAGTGGGGATACAGTCAGTGACACAGGGTGCTGGGGGAGAGGGGTCACTGAGGGACGGTGTGAGGGAGCTGGATTAACGTCAGTGGGGATACAGTCAGTGACACAGGGTGCTGGGGGAGAGGGGTCACTGAGGAACGGTGTGAGGAAGCTGGATTAATGTCAGTGGGGATACAGTCAGAGACACAGGGTGCTGGGGGAGAGTGGTCACTGAGTGACGGTGTGAGGGATCTGGATTAATGTCAGTGGGGATACAGTCAGTGACACAGGGTGCTGGTGGAGAGGGGTCACTGAGGGACGGTGTGAGGGAGCTGGATTAACGTCAGTGGGGATACAGTCTGTGACACAGGGTACTGGGTGGGAGGGGTCACTGAGGGACGGTGTGAGGAAGCTGGATTAATGTCAGTGGGGATACATTCAGTGACACAGGGCGCTGGTGGAGAGGGGTCACTGAGGGACGGTGTGAGGGAGCTGGATTAATATCAGTGGGGATACAGTCAGTGACACAGGGCGCTGGGGGAGAGGGGTCACTGAGGGACGGTGTGAGGGAGCTGGATTAATGTCAGTGGGGATACAGTCAGTGACAGAGGGCGCTTGGGGAGAGGGGTCACTGAGGGACGGTGTGAGGGAGCTGGATTAACGTCAGTGGGGATACAGTCAGTGACACAGTGTGCTGGTGGAGAGGGGTCACTGAGGGACGGTGTGAGGGAGCTGGATTAACGTCAGTGGGGATACAGTCAGTGACACAGGGTGCTGGGGGAGAGGGGTCACTGAGGGACGGTGTGAGGGAGCTGGATTAACGTCAGTGGGGATACAGTCAGTGACACAAGGTGCTGGGGAGAGGGGTCACTGAGGGACGGTGTGAGGGAGCTGGATTAACGTCAGTGGGGATACAGTCAGTGACACAGGGCGCTGGTGGAGAGGGGTCACTGAGGGACGGTGTGAGGGAGCTGGATTAATATCAGTGGGGATACAGTCAGTGACACAGGGCGCTGGTGGAGAGGGGTCACTGAGGGACGGTGTGAGGGAGCTGGATTAATGTCAGTGGGGATACAGTCAGTGACACAGGATGCTGGGGGAGAGGGGTCACTGAGGGACGGTGTGAGGGAGCTGGATTAACGTCAGTGGGGATACAGTCAGTGACACAGGGTGCTGGGGGAGAGGGGTCACTGAGGAACGGTGTGAGGGAGCTGGATTAACGTCAGTGGGGATACAGTCAGTGACACAGGGCGCTGGTGGAGAGGGGTCACTGAGGGACGGTGTGAGGGAGCTGGATTAATATCAGTGGGGATACAGTCAGTGACACAGGGCGCTGGTGGAGAGGGGTCACTGAGGGACGGTGTGAGGGAGCTGGATTAATGTCAGTGGGGATACAGTCAGTGACACAGGATGCTGGGGGAGAGGGGTCACTGAGGGACGGTGTGAGGGAGCTGGATTAACGTCAGTGGGGATACAGTCAGTGACACAGGGTGCTGGGGGAGAGGGGTCACTGAGGAACGGTGTGAGGGAGCTGGATTAATGTTAGTGGGGATACAGTCAGTGACACAGGGTGCTGGTGGAGAGGGGTCACTGAGGGACGGTGTGAGGGAGCTGGATTAACGTCAGTGGGGATACAGTCAGTGACACAGGGTACTGGGTGAGAGGGGTCACTGAGGGACGGTGTGAGGAAGCTGGATTAATGTCAGTGGGGATACATTCAGTGACACAGGGCGCTGGTGGAGAGGGGTCACTGAGGGACGGTGTGAGGGAGCTGGATTAATATCAGTGGGGATACAGTCAGTGACACAGGGTGCTGGGGGAGAGGGATCACTGAGGGATAGTCTCAGGGAGCTGGATTAATATCAGTGGGGATACAGTCAGAGACACAGGGTGCTGGTGGAGAGGGGTCACTGAGGGACGGTGTGAGGGTGCTGGATTAATATCAGTGGGGATACAGTCAGTGACACAGGGTGCTGGGGGAGAGGGGTCACTGAGGGACGGTGTGAGGGAGCTGGATTAACGTCAGTGGGGATACAGTCAGTGACACAGGGTGCTGGGGGAGAGGGGTCACTGAGGGACGGTGTGAGGGAGCTGGATTAATGTCAGTGGGGATACAGTCAGTGACACAGGGTGCTGGGGGAGAGGGGTCACTGAGGGACGGTGTGAGGGAGCTGGATTAATGTCAGTGGGGATACAGTCAGTGACACAGGGTGCTGGTGGAGAGGGGTCACTGAGGGACGGTGTGAGGGTGCTGGATTAATATCAGTGGGGATACAGTCAGTGACACAGGGTGCTGGGGGAGAGGGATCACTGAGGGATAGTCTCAGGGAGCTGGATTAATATCAGTGGGGATACAGTCAGAGACACAGGGTGCTGGTGGAGAGGGGTCACTGAGGGACGGTGTGAGGGTGCTGGATTAATATCAGTGGGGATACAGTCAGTGACACAGGGTGCTGGGGGAGAGGGGTCACTGAGGGACGGTGTGAGGGAGCTGGATTAACGTCAGTGGGGATACAGTCAGTGACACAGGGTACTGGGCGAGAGGGGTCACTGAGGGACGGTGTGAGGAAGCTGGATTAATGTCAGTGGGGATACATTCAGTGACACAGGGTGCTGGGGGAGAGGGGTCACTGAGGGACGGTGTGAGGGAGCTGGATTAATATCAGTGGGGATACAGTCAGTGACACAGGGTGCTGGGGGAGAGGGGTCACTGAGGAACGGTGTGAGGGAGCTGGATTAACGTCAGTGGGGATACAGTCAGTGACACAGGGTGCTGGGGGAGAGGGGTCACTGAGGGACGGTGTGAGGGAGCTGGATTAACGTCAGTGGGGATACAGTCAGTGACACAGGGTGCTGGGGGAGAGGGGTCACTGAGGAACGGTGTGAGGAAGCTGGATTAATGTCAGTGGGGATACAGTCAGAGACACAGGGTGCTGGGGGAGAGTGGTCACTGAGTGACGGTGTGAGGGATCTGGATTAATGTCAGTGGGGATACAGTCAGTGACACAGGGTGCTGGTGGAGAGGGGTCACTGAGGGACGGTGTGAGGGAGCTGGATTAACGTCAGTGGGGATACAGTCTGTGACACAGGGTACTGGGTGGGAGGGGTCACTGAGGGACGGTGTGAGGAAGCTGGATTAATGTCAGTGGGGATACATTCAGTGACACAGGGCGCTGGTGGAGAGGGGTCACTGAGGGACGGTGTGAGGGAGCTGGATTAATATCAGTGGGGATACAGTCAGTGACACAGGGCGCTGGGGGAGAGGATTCACTGAGGGACGGTGTGAGGGAGCTGGATTAATGTCAGTGGGGATACAGTCAGTGACAGAGGGCGCTGGGGGAGAGGGGTCACTGAGGGACGGTGTGAGGGAGCTGGATTAACGTCAGTGGGGATACAGTCAGTGACACAGTGTGCTGGTGGAGAGGGGTCACTGAGGGACGGTGTGAGGGAGCTGGATTAACGTCAGTGGGGATACAGTCAGTGACACAGGGTGCTGGGGGAGAGGGGTCACTGAGGGACGGTGTGAGGGAGCTGGATTAACGTCAGTGGGGATACAGTCAGTGACACAAGGTGCTGGGGGAGAGGGGTCACTGAGGGACGGTGTGAGGGAGCTGGATTAACGTCAGTGGGGATACAGTCAGTGACACAGGGCGCTGGTGGAGAGGGGTCACTGAGGGACGGTGTGAGGGAGCTGGATTAATATCAGTGGGGATACAGTCAGTGACACAGGGCGCTGGTGGAGAGGGGTCACTGAGGGACGGTGTGAGGGAGCTGGATTAATGTCAGTGGGGATACAGTCAGTGACACAGGATGCTGGGGGAGAGGGGTCACTGAGGGACGGTGTGAGGGAGCTGGATTAACGTCAGTGGGGATACAGTCAGTGACACAGGGTGCTGGGGGAGAGGGGTCACTGAGGGACGGTGTGAGGGAGCTGGATTGACATCAGAGGAGATTTTGATTTCACTCCTGAGGCGGATTTTTATCTTTCAAAGCAAGATTCCTGACACCAATGATCCGGACCCATCCCAGTGTGAGATATATTCCGCCTCTCTCTCCCGCGGTACGGTGGCTTGGAGAGATTTTGTTTCTGTGATGGGACCAGGCGAGACGTAAACCCGCATTCTTGTCTCGGCAGGAGGTGAAAAGGCTCCTGCTGGCGTCCGAACTGCTCCGCCGGCAGGCCGAGGCGCCGGGCTCGGGGAGACGGGAGCTGAGGACGAGCCCACCGAGGCGCCGCTGGAGCTCACGACGGCGCGACAGGACTGGCTGCAGGAACTTCTACTGGAAAACCTTCACGCAGTGCTGAGCCGCCCCGGTCCTCCTCCCCAGCAGCGGCTCGGGGGTCTGCGGACACACAGCGCTCGGGGTCTGCGGACACACAGCGCTCGGGGTCTGCGGACACACAACGCTCGGGGTCTGCGGACACGGCGGCTCGGGGGTCTGCGGACACACAGCGCTCGGGGTCTGCGGACACGGCGCTCGGGGTCTGCGGACACGGCGGCTCGGGGGTCTGCGGACACACAGCGCTCGGGGGTCGGCGGACACGCCGGCTCGGGGGTCGGCGGACACACAGCGCTCGGGGTCTGCCGTCACGGCGGCTCGGGGGTCTGCGGACACGGCGGCTCGGTGGTCTGCGGACACGCCGGCTCGGGGGTCGGCGGACACACAGCGCTCGGGGTCTGCCGTCACGGCGGCTCGGGGGTCTGCGGACACGGCGGCTCGGGGGTCTGCGGACACAGCGCTCGGGGTCTGCGGACACGGCGGCTCGGGGTCTGCGGACACAGCGCTCGGGGTCTGCGGACACACAGCGCTCGGGGTCTGCCGTCACGGCGGCTCGGGGGTCTGCGGACACGGCGGCTCGGGGGTCTGCGGACACGGCGGCTCGGGGTCTGCGGACACAGCGCTCGGGGTCTGCGGACACGGCAGCTCGGGGGTCTGCGGACACGGCGGCTCGGGGTCTGCGGACACGGCGGCTCGGGTTCTGCGGACACAGTGGCTGTCTTGCTCATCGATCGCCGCCGGCGAGTTCCGCGGTAATAAAACTTGTATTCACGCACTTCATTCCGAATGGCCTCCTCCTGTTTGTGTGTGTGGGGGGGCGGCGGGCGGAGTGAAAATAGGGGTAGGGTGGCGGAGGGTGGGGTGAGGGTGCAGACCAGGAGTAGTGTGTGGAGGGTTGGAGTGAGGACCAGGGGTAGTGTGGGGTCGGAGGAGTGAATGCGGACCGGGGTAGTGTTACAGACATCCCACCCTGCAAAAACTCATTTCAGGGAGGTAGCACCGCCACCCCGCTACTTCCCCTCCCCGCAACCCCCCATATCCCCCACCCCGGTCGACCTTCAATGGTGTATGTATATAGGACATTCGATTATGAAAGAACACAATTTATTTGATCACATATTGAAACTATTTACTCACACACACATATTCCTTGTTGAGTGTTTTGTCGGCAGTCTCAATGCTAATGCAAATGGCTTTTCTATTTCTTTTGCAAACTTTCCTTGTACTGTTAAACTCACCTCAACATGTCTTTTACATTTTAACCCACCATGGGCAATAGAAAAGTCACTGTTGCAAACAGCAACACTGTCATTATTTTTGACCCCTATTAGGCAGGAGGACACTTTAGTGTAGTCTGGGGTGAAGTAGGTTTTCTATTTTCTGTTTTTGGAACTCTGCGGGACACCAAACCGAACTGATGGATAATGAGAGAGAGAGAGAGAGAGAGAGAGAGATCGACTGTAAAGCCCGCCCACAGAGAAAACTGATAGGTCAATTTAGTACAAAGAGAGACCAATCAGGATGCTCCCTCTGTCACCCTCTCGCTACGTCTGTCACTCGCTCGCTCTCGATTTCCGGGATATTGGATATAACTTGCGGGCGTCAGGGAGCCGCTATCAATATGTGGGAGACTCCCGGAACTTCCGGGAGAGGTGGGATGTCTGGTGTGGAGGGGGGGGGGGGGAGTGAGGACCAGGGGTCGTGTGTGGGGGGAGGGGAGTGAGGACCGGGGGTGGGGTGTGGGTTGGGGTGAGTGAGGACCAGGGGTCGTGTGAGGGAGAGGGGAGTGAGGACCGGGGGTCGTGTAGGGGGAGGGGAGTGAGGACCAGGGGTCGTGTGGGGGGAGGGGAGTGAGGACCGGGGGGGTGTGGGTTGGGGGGAGTGAGGACCAGGGGTCGTGTGGGGGGAGGGGAGTGAGGACCGGGGGGGGTGTGGGTTGGGGGGAGTGAGGACCAGGGGTCGTGTGGGGGGGAGGGGAGTGAGGACCGGGGGGGGGTTAGGGTTGGGGGGAGTGAGGACCAGGGATCGTGTGGGGGGGGGAGGGGAGTGAGGACCGGGAGGGTGTGGGTTGGGGGGAGTGAGGACCAGGGGTCGTGTGGGGGGAGGGGAGTGAGGACCAGGGGTCGTGTGGGGGGGGGAGGGGAGTGAGGACCGGGGGGGTGTGGGTTGGGGGGAGTGAGGACCAGGGGTCGTGTGGGGGGGAGGGGAGTGAGGACCGGGGGGGGGTGTGTTGGGGGGAGTGAGGACCGGGGATCGTGTAGGGGGGAGGGGAGTGAGGACCGGGGGGGGTGTGGGTTGGGGGGAGTGAGGACCGGGGGTGTGTGGGTTGGGGGGAGTGAGGACCAGGGGTCGTGTGGGGGGAGGGGAGTGAGGACCGGGGGGGGGGTGTGGGTTGGGGGGAGTGAGGACCAGGGATCGTGTAGGGGGGAGGGGAGTGAGGACCAGGGGTAGTGTGGTGGGAGGGGAGTGAGGACCGGGGGGGGGTGTGGGTTGGGGGGAGTGAGGACTAGGGGTCGTGTAGGGGGAGGGGAGTGAGGACCGGGGGTCGTGTAGGGGGAGGGGAGTGAGGACCAGGGGTCGTGTAGGGGGGAGGGGAGTGAGGACCAGGGGGAGTGTAGGGGGAGGGGAGTGAGGACTAGGGATCGTGTAGGGGGGAGGGGAGTGAGGACCAGGGGGAGTGTAGGGGGAGGGGAGTGAGGACCAGGGGTAGTGTGGGGGGGAGGGGAGTGAGGACTAGGGGTCGTGTGGGTTGGGGGGAGTGAGGACCAGGGATCGTGTAGGGGGAGGAGAGTGAGGACCAGGGGTCGTGTAGGGGGGAGGGGAGTGAGGACCAGGGGTCGTGTGGGGGGGAGGGGAGTGAGATCCAGGGGTCGTGTAGGGGGGAGGGGAGTGAGGACCAGGGGTCGTGTAGGGGGGAGGGGAGTGAGGACCAGGGGGAGTGTAGGGGGGAGGGGAGTGAGGACCAGGGATCGTGTAGGGGGGAGGGGAGTGAGGACCAGGGGGAGTGTGTATGGGGAGGGGTATGGAATCCGGGAACCAGGATGGCGGCTGAGACACCGGGAATTAAGACACTGGGAAGAAGAGCGTGGGAGAAGCCCGGGAACGATGGGAAGTTGTGGGGGGGTGGGCGGGGTTTGAGACACCAGGATGTGTGAAGGTGAACAGTGCAGGCTATTCCTGGTATCTCACACGGAGTCACTCCCCTCCCCAAATGCCTGGATAATCTTTGGCCATGCTTTCAGGTGATTTTTACAATATTAAGCGACAGAAGGAAAAGCAAAATAAATGGAAGATGTGGAACGGTTTAATACTCTGAATAAAACTCACTCCATTGGTTCAGTGTCCATTTGGGAATCGGAACGTGTACATCCAGATGTGGAAACATACAGTGGTTTTGCGCCAACGAGGATTGTGATGTCGCCACACGTGGGTGCTGCCTGGGTTAGAGAGCATGTCCTACCAGGAAAGGTTGAGCACGCCAGGGGAAGGAGGGGGACGGACAAGCACAAGATGATAAGAGGCATCGATCAGAGTGGACAGCCAAGGCGGAGATGGATAATACGAGGGGGCATCATTTGGATTTGATTGGAGGGGGAAATGTCAGTGGGTTTTTTTACACAGAGAATGGCGGGTGCATGAAACCTGCTCCCAGAGATCGACAGCAGCGGCCGATTCAAAAGGGGTGTTCAAGAAGCTCTCAGATAGGCACGCGGGTGACGGAAAAACATCAGGCTATGCGCGATGGAAGGGTTAGATTGACTTTAGGTTAAAAGACTGGCACATCACTGCAGGCCGAAGGGCCTATACTATGCTCAATGTTCTAGGCTCAGTGGCCACTTTATTAGGTAGACCTGTACACCTGCTCATTAATGCAAATATCTAATCAGCCAATCATGTGGCAGCAACTTGATGCATAAAAGCACGCAGACATGGTCAGGAGATTCAATTGTCGTTCAGACCAAACATCAGAATGGGGAAGAAATGTGATCTCAGTGATTTTGACGATGGAATGATTGTTGGTGCCAGATGGGATGGTTTGAGTATCTCAGAAACTGCTGATTTCCTGGGATTTTCATACACAACAGACTCTAGAGTTTACAGAGATTGGTCTGAAGAAAAACAACAACAAAATAAGAAATGCCCGGTGAGTGGCGACAGTAACTCGAATAACAGTGGAGTGCAGAAGAGCATCTCTGAACACACAACACGTCGAACCTCGAACTGCCGCGGCTACAGCAGCAGAAGGCCATGAACAGGAGGCACCGAATACAATGGCCAATGAGTGTGTGTTCTACGTTCTAGACCCCACCTCTCACCTCGGAGGGTCTTGCCTGGGCCCCTCCTGTCCCTCAGTAAAAACCCCTGAAAGCTGAGGCTCAGATCCAAATCAGGTTTATTATTGGCTTGTATGACATGAAATTTGTTGTTTTGTGGCAGCAGTACAGTGTGAACGCATAAAGTGATTTTAGATTACACAACCAAATAAACAATGAATAGCGAGGAAGTGTTCACGGACCATTCAGAAATCGGGTGGCAGAGGGGGAAGAAGCTGTCCTAAAATATTGAGTGTGGGTCTTCAGGCTCCTGCACCTCTTCCCCGATGGCAGGAACGAGAAGAGGGCGTGACCCGAATGGTGGCTACCACCTTCCTGGTCATCGCGTCTGGAAGATATCCGTGGTGATGGCCGGCTCCCAGCTGAACGTCCATAACGGATAGCCACCACTCACCTGCCCATCGGCATCCAAAGTGCAAACTAAATGTATTATCGCAGTTCATACATACATGTAACGCCCTGGTTAAGGGTTTTGCTGCAATGCTGTGGGTATTTCATCTTAGCAGTTCTACAAGAGCAGTCTGTTCTGCTCTCAGCTGAGAGAAGAGGCTTTGTTGTTCCTCTTAGGAATGTCCTGTCAGGGTAGTGGAATTGGGAGAAGGTTCTGTAGGGTGCTGGGTTGAAGGTTTAGTTGGCGGGAAGACGTGGGCAAACGTGGCTGAGGATGCTGCAGTCCCTGTGGCACAAGGTGCTCTGTGCAGATGAACGGCTTCAACAAGGAAGGGAGAAGACGCCCGTGGATACCCGCTTGTTGGAGATGGATTTCGAGCGACATCGGCAACGTGGCTTTCACGCAGACCGAGCTCCGGCGTGTGAGTAGCAGTGAGGTTCAAGGTGAGCTCTAACTGAGGTGCACCTCAGGCTGTTTAAGTGTGATGGGCCCTCTGTGTTGTTTTTTCTTTCATTCATTGTTTGCTTAAATTAACATTCTTAAATACACTTCTTTATGCAGTGTACGACCTGTTATTTCTTACCAGGGGCAATAAATCACACAGGATTCACACAAACCAGGCTTCGGGTGGGCAAGGTATCCGAATCTCCAAAGCGGTGTGCACTCTGGACGTACAATGCCCGAGGAATGGTGGGTTGTTCGCCACGGAACCCACTGGCTGTTAGCGAGGGGTTAATGAGCAGGTTGTGCAGAAAAGCGGGGGAGGGTTCATATATGTCACCATATACAACACTGAGATTCATTTTCTTGTGGGCAATCTCGATAAAACTATAATTGAATAATAACCGTAACAGAATCAATGAAAGACCGCAGCAACTTGGGCATTCAACTGATGTGCAAAAGACAGACACAGTGTCCGAACAGAAGGATGTCTTTATTCTACCACAGACTCCTGTATGACCAGCTTGACTCCTAGAACAGAGCCGGCCTTTCTAATCAGTTTATTGAGCCTGTTGGCATCACCCGTGTTGATGCCATTGCCCCAGCACACCACCGCGTAGATGATTGTCCTGGTGACAGCAGACTGGCAGAACATGTGAAGGAGAGGCCTGCACACTCCAAAGGACCTCAGTCTCCTCGGGAAGTAGAGGTGACTCTGGCCCTTCTTGTACACAGCCTCTATTTTGGTCTGTCATCCAACTGCACCCCCAGGTACTTGTGGGTCCTCACCACATCCACATCCTCACCATCAACAGTAACAGGGAGCAGTACAGGCTCAGTTTTCCTAAAGTCCATCACCGTCTCCTTTGTCACACTGATGTTGAGCGGCAGATGATTCAGCTTGCACCATTCTACAACGCCCTCCACCAGGGCCTGTATTCATCCTCCCTGTATGCACCCAACTACTGCTGAGTCATCAGAGAATTTCTGCAGATGACATGACTCAGTGTTGTATCTAAAGTCTGAGGTATACAGGGTAAACAGGAAGGGAGCCAACACAGTCCCTTGAGGGGCCCCCAGTGCTGCTTATAGCCACATCTGACACACAGCTCTGAATCCGCACAAACTGGTCAGGTAGTCCATTATCCAGGATACAATGGAAGTGACAACCTGCATTGAACAGAGCTTCTCCCCCAGCAATGAGGGCTGTATGGTTTTGAAGGCACTATGAGATCCCCCTTCATTCTCCTGAACTCCAGGGAATATAGCCCAAGATCTGCCAGACGTTCCTCATACGGTAACCTTTTCATTCCTGGAATCATTCTCGTGAATCTTCTCTGAACCCTCTCCAATGTCAGTACATCCTTTCTAAAATAAGAAAAACCAAAACTGCACACAATACTCTGAGTGTGGTCTCACGAGTGCCTTATAGAGCCTCAACATCACATCCCTGCTCTTATATTCTATACCTCTAGAAATGAATGCCAACATTGCATTTGCCTTCACCACTAACTGAACCTGGAGGTTAACCTTTAGAGTATCTTGCACAAGAACTCCCAAGTCCCTTTGCATCTCTGCATTTTGAATTCTCTCCCCATCTAAATATTAGTCTGCCCGTTTATTTCTTCCACCCAAGTGCACGACCATACGCTTTCCAACATTGTGTTTCATTTGCCACTTCTTTGCCCATTCCTCTAAACTATCTACGTCTCTCTGCAGGCTCTGTTTCCTCAACACTACTCACTCTTTGCATCATCGACAAATTTAGCCACAAATCCATTAATCCCACAGTCCAATTATTGACATACATCGTAAAAAGCAGTGGTTCTAACACCGACCCCTGTGGAACTCCACTGGTACCAGCAGCCAGGCAGAATAGGATCCCTTTACTCCCACTCTCTGTTTTCTGCTGATCAGCCAATGCTCCACCCATGCTAGTAACTTCCCTGTAATTCCATGGACTCTTATCTTGCTAAACAGCCTCATGTGCGGTATTTTGTTAAAGGCCTTCTGAAAATCCAAGTACACCACACCTACTGCATCTCCTTTGTCTACCCTGCTTATAATTTCCTCAAAAAATTGCAGTAGGTTAGTCAGGCAGGATTTTTCTTCAGGAAACCATGCTGGCTTTGGTTATCTTGTCATGTGCCTCCAGGTACTCCATAATCTCATCCCTAACAATCGATTCCAACAACTTCCCAACCACTGATGTCAGACTGACAAGTCTATAGTTTCCTTTCTGCTGCCTCCCACCCTTCTTAAATAGCAGAGTAACATTTGCAATTTTCCAGTCATCCGGTACAATGCCAGAATCTGTGATTCTTGAAAGATCATTGTTAATGGCTCCACAATCTCTCCAGCTACTTCCTTTAGAACCCGAAGGTGCATTCCATCAGGTCCAGGAGATTTATCCACCCTCAGACCATTAAGCTTCCTGAACACCCTCTCAGTCATAATTTTCACTGCACAAACTTCACTTCCCTGACGCTCCTGAATGTCCGGTATACTGCAGATATCTTCCACTGTGAAGACTGATGCAAAATATGCATTCAGTTCCTCTCCATCTCTGCGTCTCCCATTACAATATCTCCAGTGTCATTTTGTATCGGTCCTATATCTACCCTCAACTCTCTTTTACCCTTTATATACTTAAAAAAAAGTATTTTCTTTGATATTAGTCGCCATCTTCCTTTCATAATTCATCTTTTCCTTCCTAATGACCTTCTTAGTTTCTTTCTGCAAGTTTTTAAAAGCTTCCCAATCCTCTATCTTCCCACTAGCTCTGGCTTCCTTGTATGCCCTCCCTTTTGCTTTTACTTTGGCTCTGACTTCACTTGTCAGCCACGGTACTGTCCTTCTTCCCTTTGAAAATTTCTTCTTATTTGAAATATATCTGTCTTGTACTTCCTCCATTTTTCACAGAAACTCCGGCCATTGCTGCTCTGCTGTCCTTCCTGTAAATGTCCCTTTCTAGTCAACTTTGGCCAGTTCCCCATTGTAATTTCCTTTATTCCACTGAAATACTGACAGATTTGAATTTAGTTTCTCCTTCTCAAATTTCAAAGTGAACTCGATCATATTGTGATCACTGTTCCCTAAGGGTTCCTTAACCTTAAGCTCTCTTATCACCTCTGGATCATTGCACAGCACCCAATCCAGCACACCCAATTCCCTAGTGGGCTCAACAACAAGCTGTTCTAAAAAGCCATCTCGTAGACATTCTACAAATTCTCTCTTGAGGTCCAGTACTGACCTGGATTTCCCAAACCACTTTCATGTTAAAACCCCAACGATTATTGTGACATTGCCTTTCTGACACACCTTTTCTATCTCCTGCTGTAATTTGGAATCCACATCCCGGCTGCTGTTTGGAGGCCTGTATACAGGATCCATTAGGATCCCGTTTACCCTTGCCATTTCTTAACTCAACCCATAGAGACGCTACACCTTCCAAATCCTATGTCATCCCTTTCTAATGATTTAATATTATTTCTTATACACAGAGCCACCCCCCCCCACCTACTAACCTATCCTTCTGATACACCGTATATCCTTGGACATTCAACCCCCCCCCCACCCCACCCCGATTAGCCAAGTTTCAGAGATGACCACAACGTCATACTTGCCAATCTGTAGCTGTATTTCAAGATTGTCCAATTTATTTTTTATGCTGTGTGCATTCAAGTATAACACTTTCAGTCCAGTATTTGTTGCTTTCTGTTTTAACTGCACCACGCCTCTATTGCCCTGTAACTCATGTCACTGGCTTTGATTAAGCCTCATCTCCTGCCTGTTTTTTCCATAATTTCTCTTGCACGCTATCTTTGATTTATTTCTGTTTTCCCCTTCCTCAACCCTATCACTCCAGTTCCCATCCCCATGCCAAATTAGTTTAAACCCTCCCTAACAGCTGTATTAAATGTGCACGCTAGGATATTGGACCCTTTTGGGTTCAGGTGTAACCCATCCTTTTTGTACAGGTCGTACCTCCCCCAGAAGAGGCCCCAGTGATCCAGGAATCTGAAGCCTTGCCTCCTACACCAGTCTTTCAGCCAGACATTAATATACCTGATCATGCTATTCTTGCACTCGCTAGCACTAGAGGTCCTCCTACCTTACTCTCTGAATTCTCTCTTCAGGACCTCCTCCGTTTTTCTACCTATGTCATTGGTACTAACGTGTACCAAGACTTCCTCTTCCTTCAGAATGCTCTGCTCCCAATCTGAGATATCCCGTACCTGGGAGGCAACACACCAAGGTTGCCAGAACCTCCTGTCTGTTCCCCTCACTATGGAATCCCCTATGAATAACGCATTCCTCATCTTCCTCTTTCCCTTCTGCACCACGGAACCAGGCTCAGTGCCAGGGACCTGGTGGCTGTGGTCGTCCTCTGTCAGGTTGTCCCCCCTCAACCACATCCAAAATGAGATCATGATTACTGACGGTGATGGCCACAAGGGTGCTCTCTACTATCTGAGCTTTCTCCTTTGCTTTCCTAGCTTACCACCCACTTATCTAACTCCTGCAGTCTCGGGGTGTCTAACTCCCTGTAGCTCCTCTCTATCTCCTGTTCACTCTCCCTAATAAACAGTAGGTCATCGAGCCGCAGCTCCAGGTCCCTAACGTGGTCTCTCATAAGTAAGACCAATAATAATTATTTATTTCTTTCCTTTCTATTTGGTTGATAAGGTTATTATAGCTGAGGGTGGTACTGGGGACAAGCTCCCACCACCCATTAAATGCTCCCAACGGCGTGTGCTTCAAATAGCCTCCTACAACCAAGTCCAGCTCCTGGCCTTCACGTGTGGTTTAGCCCCGCGCAACCGTTTCTACTGACAGGAGAAGGGGCAAAGGTGGTTACTGGTGTCTTAAAACCATTCGCTTTGGGGAGTTGGTTGGCAGCTCTTCTAGGAGAAGGAAAACTCTGATCTCAAACCCCCCTTGGCTGCCTTGTAGCTACCCCCACTCACAGGGACGGCTTCGGGAGTAAACCCCGAGGGGAAAATCCGGAGCTGGAGTCCCTAAGGCAGACCTATATTGAGATCTACAGTGACTAGAAACTCCCGCGATGCTAGGTACCAAAATGTATCGGTCTCTGCCGTTCCTTTGGGTTCATGGGATGTGTGGAGAGGGAAGCTTGCTACATGGGCAACAGCTTGCTCTCCATCTCATACTGCCCGGGCTGGGATGCAATATCCATGGTCACTCTCACCGACGGAGGACCTCACCTCACCTCACCCCACCTCAGCTTTGTATTTGCACAGCTTGGCATCCTTTGCAGACTGGCTGAACGCCCAAGTTGGTGTGGCCTTCCATTGATTCCGTTATGGTTATTATTCAACTCTGGATTTATGGAGTATGCCTGCAAGAAAATTTATGTCACGGTTGTAAATGGTGACATTATGTTCTGTAATGATAAATCTAATTTGAACTTTGAAGTTCAGCTTGACATCCAAAAATGTAGCACCTTGCAAGTATCTGTGTTATACCTCTATCTGTCGTCGTCCCCCACCCCCCGCCACCTGTGGCTGAACAGACCTTTCTTGTTTCGGAACTCTGATAAGACCAAGTTACTCTCTGCCTGCACTGTTCACCACCAGCTTCATTCTGCACTGCACCCGGTGAACGCTGACACGTTCACAGAGAGCTCGTATAAACTCCTCACAGGCAGCTGCAGGATCGTATGAGCGCTTACAGAAGGCTCCGGAACTGAACGCTGAACTCCATTCACCCCAAACTGTTATAACCTTGCGCTGACAGCTACGCTACCGTCTTGCTCCCTGAATGATAAGAACAAACAAACAAATAAATAATATTGACCACATGAGTTGTAGAATCCTTGAAAGTGGGTCTGTAGGTTGTGGTGAGTGAAGTTATCCCACTGGGTCAGAACCTGTTCCTGAACCTGGTTATTCTGCACTCTGTCATTGTTTCACCTTGTTCTACCTCAATGCACTGTGTAATGATCTGATCTGTATGAACACTACACAAGACAGGTTTTTCACTCCGTCTCGGTTAATTCCATTTCACTCCTCCTTGCTGGCAAGTTTGGCCGACTCCCTGCCCGTCCGATCCAGGGATTGAGCAGACTGGGGTTCACTTGGCTCCTTTGCTGGGTCTTCTGGAGCCAGGAGTCTGCCACTCTGTCTGCATCTTGCCCACTCACGGTTAGACTTCCACGGTGAACAGCAGGACTGGGGGGGGGGGGGGGGGAGTTGTTGTACAACCGAGGGACGGGGGGGGGGGTGGGGGGAACAGGGTGGTGTCACAGACAAGGTGGTGGAGAAGGCATTTGACACTTCTGAGGTTGAAATAAAATGTCTACAAACCCGGTCGTACAGAAACTGCACTGCTGCCGACAGAAGGGCTCAACGGGCTGGGTAAAATTGCCCAGCGCGTCACCCACGCCAGCGTACCCGCCATCAGGAAAGGTGCCAGACAAAGGCCAGTAACATCATGAAGGGTCCCAACTACCCTGCTCGTGGACTGTTTGTCCCACTCCCATGAGGGAGGAGAATGAACAAGCTGCACATTAGGACCACTAGGCACAAACACAGTTACTTCCCTCAAGCACTAACCCACCCGACCAGACGCCTCGCCACCACAACATACATGTTGCTTAGTGTCACTATCTGTACAGCCTTCACTCAGTGGCCACTTCAGTAGCTACACGCCTACTCCTGCTTGTTAATGTCTAATCAGCCAATCATGTGGCAGCAACTCAATGCCTTAGAGCATGCAGACAAGATCAGGAGGTTCAGACCAAACATCAGAATGGGGAAGAAACATGATCTCAGTGACTTTTTCCACAGAATAATTGTCGGTGCCAGATGGGGTGGTTTGAGTATCTCAGAAACTGCTGATCTCCTGGGGTTTTCATGCACAGCAGTCTCTAAAGTTTACAGAGAATGGTGTGAGAAACAGAAAACAAGATATCCAGTGAGTGGCAGCTCTGTGGGCGAAAATGCCCTGCTGATGAGAGAGGTCAGAGGGGAATGGCCGGACTGGGTCAAGCCTACCAGAAGGCAGCAGTAACTTAAATAATCACACCTTACAGAAGAGCTTCTCCCAACACGTCCAGCTGTGAAGTGGATGGGCTACAGCAGCAGAACAAACGTGAGAGAATCTGCAAATGCCGGAAATCCAAAGCAACACACACACATGCTGGAGAGACTCAGTGTCTATGAAGAGTAAACAGTCGATGTTCACTTCATCAGCAGCAGACCATGATCGTACACTCGGTACCACTTCATTAAGTGCAGAAGGTACCTAGAGTCATAGAGAAGTACAGCACAGAAACAGGCCCTTTGGCCCATCTACCCCATGCTGAAACCATTAAACTCCTATTCCCATTGATCTACAGAGCCCTCCAAACCCCTACCATCCATGTACCTATCCAAACTTCTCTCAAACATTGGAATCGAGCTCACATGCACCACTTGTGCTGGCAGCTTATTCCCCACTCTGGGTGAAGAGTTTCCCCTCATCTTTCCCCTAAACTTCTCACCTTTCAGCCTTAACCCATGACCTCTGGTTGTAGTCCCATCCAACCTCAGTGGAAAAAGCCTGCTTGAATTTACCCTATCTCTATCCCTCATAATTTTATACACTCCTATCAAATCTCCTCTCTATCATCTACATTATAAAAGAACCTTTTAATTTTTTCCTTCTAACCCAGGTCCTGCAGACCAGGGAACATCCTTGTAAATTTTCCCTGCACTCTTTCAACCTTGCTTACATCTTTCCTGTGGGTAAGCTACATACAATACTCCAAGTTAGGCCTCACCCAAGTCTTATACAACTTCAACGTTACATCCCCACTCCTGTACTCAGTACATTGATTTATGAAGGCCAATGTACCTAAAGCCCTGTCTACCAGTGATGCCACTTTCAACAAATTATGTACCTGCATTCCCAGATCCCTTTGGTCTACCACAATCTTCAGTGTTTTACGGTTCACCGTGTAAGACCTACCCTGCCTGGTCCTACCGAAGTGCAAAACCTCACACTTGTCTGCGTTAAATTCCATCTGCACTTTTGGTCCACGTTTCCAGCTGATGCAGATCCCTCTGCAACCCATGATAGCCTTCCTCACTGTCCACTGCACCTGCATATTTGCTGATCCACATTATCATCCAGATCATTGATATAGATGACAAACAGCAAAGGACCCAACACCAATCCCTGTGGCACTCCACTAGTCACAGGATTCCAGTCAGACAGGCAACCCTCCACCACCACCCTCTGGCTTCTCCTCTAATCCAGTTAACTACCTCATCCTGAATGCCAAGTGATTGGACCTTCTTGACCAACCTCCCATGTGGGACCTTGTCAAATGCCCTGCTAAAGTCCATTGAGACAACATCCACTGCCTTTCCTTCATCCACTTTCCTGGCAACTTCCTCGACAAAACTCTATAAATTGGTTTGACATGACTTACCACACACAAAGCCATGCTGACTATCCTTAAACAGTCCCTGTCTGTCCAAATACTCTTATGTCCAGTCTTTAGAACACCTTCCAATAACTTCCTCACAGCTGCTGTCAGACCCACCGACTATACTTCCTGGATTATGCTTAAAGCCTTTTTTCAAACAGCGGAACAACATTGGTTCTCCTACAATTCCTTGGCACCCTCCTTGTCCCTAAGGATGATTTAAATATTTCTGCTCGTGACCCGGCAATCTTTGCACTTGCCTCCAGTAAAGTCTGAGGAGCTACCTTATCTGTTAGGGTCATATACTGTGTCTGGTGCTCCCGGTGTGGCCTGCTGTATATCGTCAGGTCTTGACGTAGATCGGGAGACTGTTTCGACGAGCACCTACGCTTTGTCCACCAAAACAAGCGGGATCTCCCGGTGACCATCCATTTTAATTCCCATTCCCATTCCGACATGTCAGCCCCTGGCTTTGTCTACCATCACAATAAGGCCACACTCAGGTTGCAGGAACAACACCTTATATTCCGTCTGGGTAGCCTCCAACCTATTGGCATGAACATCGATTTCTCAAATTTCCAGTAATGCCCCCCACACCCCCACTCCCCATTCCCTTTTCCCTCTCTCACCTTCTCTCTTTGCCTGCTAATCACCCCCCTCTGGTGCTTCTCCCTCTTTTTCTTTCTTCCATGGCTTTCTGTCCTCTCCTATCAGACTCCCCCTGCTCCAGACCTGTATCTCTTTCACCAATCAACTTCCCAGCTCCTTACTTCATCCCTCCCCCTCCTGGTTTCACCCCTCACCTTGTGGCTCTCCCTCCCCTCGCCCACCTACTCAGTTTTTTCTACAGGCCCCCCGAAAGGTCCCGGCCTGAAACCTCGACTGAGCTCATTTCCACAGATGCTGCCTGGCCTGCTCAGCTCCCCCAGCATTTTGTGTGTGTTGCTTGGATTTCAAGCATCTGCCGATTTTCTCATGTTTGAGATGACGGGTTCTGCTTTTCTATGGCGATATGGCATGCAGATGTGCTCAGTGGTTGGGAGGGTTTTACCCGTGATGCACTGGGCTGAATCCACTACCTTTTGTAGGATTTTCCGCTCAAAGGCTTTGGTGTTCCCACACCAGGCCGTATCGCAGCCAGTCAGTGCACATCTGCAGCAGTTTGCCAAGGTTTTATAACCATATAACAATTACAGCACGGAATCAGGCCATCTCGGACCTTCTAGTCGCTTACTCTCACCTAGTCCCACCAACCTGCACTCAGCCCATAACCCTCCATTCCTTTCCTGTCCATATACCTATCCAATTTTACTTTAAATGACAATACCGAACCTGCCTCTACCACTTCTACTGGAAGCTCGTTCCACACAGCTACCACTCTCTGAGTAAAGAAATTCCCCCTCGTGTTACCCCTAGACTTTTGCCCCTTAACTCTCAACTCATGTTCTCTTGTTTGAATCTCCCCTACTCTCAATGGAAAAAGCCTATCCACGTCAACTGTCTACCTCCCTCATAATTTTAAATACCTCTATCAAGTTCCCCCTCAACCTTCTACGCTCACTGCACTAAACATACTGGGCATTAATAAGTATATGTAAAAGCTTTCTATCCTGACTCATTAACTAGGTAACCACAAAACATTTCAACTGAAACAAACATGGAAACCAGTGTTATATATTAAAAAGAGATTTATTTATTTTCAAACTCTCAAGCCAAGCTCTATCTTAATATAAATATATTACAGACTAATGTAATAAAAAGATTTCTTTTAAAATTATAAATCAACTATATAACACAATGTCTCAGAATTAAGATGCTTCTTCTCAATCTAGACCTGTATTCCGACACTTACTCTCACCTAGTCCCCACTGGCCCGCACTCAGCCCATAACCCTCCATTCCTTTCCTGTCCATATACTTATCCAATTTTACTTTCAATGACAATACCGAACCTGCCTCTACCACTTCTACTGGAAGCTCGTTCACACAGCTACCACTCTCTGAGTAAAGAAGTTCCCCCTCGTGTTACCCCTAAACTTCTGCCCCTTAACTCTTAACTCATAGCCTCTTGTTTGAATCTCCCCTACTCTCAATGGAAAAAGCCTATCCACATCAACTGTCTACCTCCCTCATAATTTTAAATACCTCTATCAAGTCCCCCCTCAACCTTCTACACTCCAAAGAATAAAGACCTAACTTGTTCAACCTTTCCCTGTAACTTAGGTGCTGAAACCCAGGTAACATTCTAGTAAATCTTCTCTGTACTCTCTCTATTTTGTTGACATCTTTCTTATAATTCGATGACCAGAACTGTACACAATACTCCAAATTCGGCCTTACCAATGCCTTGTACAATTTTAATATTACAATCCCAACTCCTATAGTCAATGCTCTGATTTATAAAGGCCAGCATACCAAAAGCTTTCTTCACCCCCCTATCCACATGAGATTCCACCTTCAGGGAACTATGCACCATTATTCCTAGATCACTCTGTTCAGCTGCATTCCTCAACACCCTACCATTTACCATGTATGTCCTATTTAGATTATTCCTACCAAAATGTAGCAATGACATGCTGAAACTCCACAGACTCCTGAGGAAGTAGAGGCGCTGTTGTGCTTTCTTCGCAATAATATTGATATGATGGGTCCGGGGCCGGCCCTCTGAGATAGTGACACCCAGAAATTTAAAATTACTGGCCCGCTGTACCCCTGGTGTTGCGATGGTCACTGGCTCACGGACCCCTGGTTTCCCTCACCTGAAGAATCTCGGTCAGCATGAAGAAGATGGGCTAAACAGCCTGTTTCTGTGCTGCGCGACTTCATTTGGTCTCACCACCGCAGCAGTTAATTCCCGTGACTCCCATTTCCTGGCTTTTCCTCACTGAACAATTCGGCCGCCCAGCAGCGTAGTTGTCACTGCAATGTTTTACAGTACAAGGTGACCGGGGGTCCACTCCACCACTGCCTGATGTATGTACCTACCACGTGGGTTTCTTTCCCGTGCTCATTGTCGTGTGATTAGGCTAGGGTTAAATCAGAGATTAAAACCACACGGCTCCAAGGGCCAGAAGGGCCTATTCCACGTTTGTATCTCGACAAACAAACAAATAAATTAACATGGGGGGGGGGCGGGGATCTTCACTCAGAGGGTGACAAGCGGTAGACGTGGGTTCGATTTCAACCTTTAAGAGGAGTTTGGATAAGCACAGGGATGGGACAGATATGGAGGGAGAAGTTAGAATGCAGGGATAGTTAGAATGACAGTTCAGCATGGTCCAGATGGACCGAAGGGCCTTCTTCTGTACTGTAGTGTTCCGTGGCTGTATAACAGATTACCGGCTCTTTCCCCAGTCATCGTCTTTCGTTTCCATGCAGGCGGAGGAGAGGCTGTACTTGATCTCTCCCATCGCAGCGTGGCAGAGTCGAGGGGCTGAATGGCCGCTAAACCCACCACCCCTCTCCTCGCGGGTCCCCAGGGTCTCTTCACACACCAACGCCCCCCTTCCCTGGTGACTGCCCCCCCCCCCCCATTCGCTTAACGGTATCTCTTTCCCCCTTTCAACCGCTCTCCGCTGTCCCCTCAGGAGCGGTCACCACGTCCCCACAGTCCCGGGTGCCTCACCCACCCACCCCTCTCCCCCGGCTCCCACCCTCCACACCTCAACAGCCGACGAAGGGTTTCCAAACGAAGATGTTCGGTGTCGCTTCGCGTGTTACCGAGCTCGGCACGACGCCGAGCTTTTCCAAAACAAGTCGCTGCAGTCCGTCCCGCGGTTCGATAGGCGCCACCTCACCTCGCGTCTCGCCGAGGCCAGCCCGCCCCGGAGCTCCGCAGCCAGTCTAACCATCACCCCCCGCCAATTCCTCACTCCCCTCCCTCCACACTACCCCTGGTACTCACTCCCCTCTCCCCTCCACACTACCCCTGGAACTCACTCCCCTCTCCCTCCACACTACCCCTGGTCCTCACTCCCCTCTCCCCCCACACTACCCCTGGTCCTCACTCCCCTCCCCCCACACTACCCCGGTCCTCACTCCCCTCCCCCCCCACACTCCCCCCTCCACACTACCCCTGGTCCTCACTCCCCTCTCCCTCCACACTACACCTGGTACTCACTCCCCTCTCCCCCCACACTACCCCCTGGTCCTCACTCCCCTCTCCCCCCACACTACCCCCTGGTCCTCAGTCCCCTCCCCCCCCCCACACCTCCCCCCCTCCACACTACCCCTGGTACTCAGTCCCCTCCCCCCACACTACCCCTGGTCCTCAGTCCCCTCCCCCCCCCCACTACCCCTGGTCCTCACTCCCCTCTGCCTCCACACTACCCCTGGTCCTCACTCCCCTCACCCCACACTACCCCTGGTCCTCAGTCCCCTCCCCCCCACACTCCCCCTTGTCCACACTCCCCCCTCCACACTACCCCTGGTACTCAGTCCCCTCCCCCCACACTACCCCTGGTCCTCAGTCCCCTCCCCCCACACTACCCCTGGTATTCAGTCCCCTCCCCCCCCCACACTACCCCAGGTACTCACTCCCCTCCCCCCACACTACCCCCTGGTCCTCAGTCCCCTCCCCCCCCCACACTACCCCTGGTCCTCACTCCCCTCTCCCTCCACACTACCCCAGGTACTCACTCCCCTCCCCCCACACTACCCCTGGTCCTCACTCCCCTCTCCCTCCACACTACCCCAGGTACTCACTCCCCTCCCCCCACACTACCCCTAGTCCTCAGTCCCCTCTCCCCCCACACTACCCCTGGTCCTCACTCCCCTCCCCCCCACACTACCCCTTGTCCACACTCCCCCTTGTCCACACTCCCACCTCCACACTACCCCTTGTCCACACTCCCCTCTCCCTCCACACTACCCCTGGTACTCACTCCCCTCCCCCCCACACTACCCCTGGTCCTCAGTCCCCTCCCCCCCACACTACCCCTTGTCCACACTCCCCCTTGTCCACACTCCCCCCTCCACACTACCCCTGGTCCTCACCCACTCCCCCCCCACACTACCCCTGGTCCTCACTCCCCTCTCTCTCCACTACCCCTGGTCCTTACTCCCCTCTCTCTCCACACTACCCCTGGTCCTCACTCCCCTCTCCCTCCACACTATACCTGGTCCTCACTACCCTCTCCCTCCACAATACCCCTGGTCCTCACTCCCCTCTCCCTCCACACTACACCTGGTACTCACTCCCCTCTCCCTCCACACTATACCTGGTCCTCACTCCCCTCTCCCTCCACACTATACCTGGTCCTCACTCCCCTCTCCCTCCACAATACCCCTGGTCCTCACTCCCCTCTCCCTCCACAATACCCCTGGTCCTCACTCCCCTCCCCCCCTACACTACTTCTGGTCCTTACTCCCCCTCTCCCTCCCACACTACCCCTGGTCCTCATCCTCCGGCCCACCCCCCCCCCCCACACACAAACAGGAGGTGGCCATTCGGGATGAGTGCGTGAATACAAGTTTTATTACCGCGGAACAAGCCGGCGGCGATCGATGAGCAAAAACAGCCACTGCGTCCGCAGACCCCGAGCGCTGTGTCCGCAGAACCCGAGCCGCCGTGTCCGCAGACCCCGAGCGCTGTGTCCGCAGACCCCGAGCCGCCGTGTCCGCAGACCCCGAGCGCTGTGTCCGCAGACCCCGAGCCGCCGTGTCCGCAGACCCCGAGCGCTGTGTCCGCAGACCCAGAGCCGCCGTGTCCGCAGACCCCGAGCGCTGTGCCCGCAGACCCCGAGCCGCCGTGTCCGCAGACCCCGAGCGCTGTGCCCGCAGACCCCGAGCCGCCGTGTCCGCAGACCCCGAGCGCTGTGTCCGCAGACCCCGAGCCGCCGTGTCCGCAGACCCCGAGCGCTGTGTCCGCAGACCCCGAGCGCTGTGTCCGCAGACCCCGAGCGCTGTGTGTCCGCGGACCCCCGAGCCGCCGTGTCCGCAGACCCCGAGCCGCCGTGTCCGCAGACCCCGAGCGCTGTGTCCGCAGACCCCGAGCCGCCGTGTCCGCAGACCCCGAGCGCTGTGTCCGCAGACCCCGAGCGCTGTGTGTCCGCGGACCCCCGAGCGCTGTGTCCGCAGACCCGAGCCGCCGTGTCCGCAGACCCTGAGCGCTCTGTGTCCGCAGACCCCGAGCCGCCCGTGTCCGCAGACCCCGAGCGCTGTGTCCGCAGACCCCGAGCGCTGTGTGTCCGCGGACCCCGAGCGCTGTGTCCGCAGACCCCCGAGCCGCCGTGTCCGCAGACCCTGAGCGCTCTGTGTCCGCAGACCCCGAGCCGCCGTGTCCGCAGACCCCGAGCGCTGTGTGTCCGCGGACCCCGAGCGCTGTGTCCGCAGACCCCGAGCCGCCGTGTCCGCAGACCCCGAGCGCTGTGTCCGCAGACCCCGAGCGCTGTGTGTCCGCGGACCCCGAGCCGCCGTGTCCGCAGACCCC
This sequence comes from Hemitrygon akajei, assembly GCF_048418815.1. Taxonomy (NCBI): domain Eukaryota; kingdom Metazoa; phylum Chordata; class Chondrichthyes; order Myliobatiformes; family Dasyatidae; genus Hemitrygon; species Hemitrygon akajei. Next base: position 100,821,392 of record NC_133129.1, on the reverse strand, counting down.
GAGCCGCCGTGTGTCCGCGGACCCCCGAGCCGCCGTGTCCGCAGACCCCGAGCGCTGTGTGTCCGCAGACCCCGAGCCGCCGTGTCCGCAGACCCCGAGCCGCCGTGTCCGCAGACCCCGAGCCGCCGTGTGTCCGCGGACCCCGAGCCGCCGTATCCGCAGACCCCGAGCGCTGTGTGTCCGCAGACCCCCGAGCCGCCGTGTCCGCAGACCCCGAGCCGCCGTGTCCGCAGACCCCGAGCCGCTGCTGGGGGAGGAGGATACAGCACTGTATCCTCACGCTCAGCACTGCGTGAAGGTTTTCCAGTAGAAGTTCCTGCAGCCAGTCCTGTCGCGCCGTCGTGAGCTCCAGCGGCGCCTCGGTGGGCTCGTCCTCAGCTCCCGTCTCCCCGAGCCCGGCGCCTCGGCCGGCCGGAGCAGCAGTTCGGACGCCAGCACGAACCTTTTCACCTCCTGCCGAGACAAGAATGCGGGTTTACGTCTCGCCTGGTCCCATCACAGAACAAAATCTCTCCAAGCCACCGTACCGCGGGAGAGAGAGGCGGAATATATCTCACACTGGGATGGGTCCGGATCATTGGTGTCAGGAATCTTGCTTTGAAAGATAAAAATCCGCCTCAGGAGTGAAATCAAAATCTCCTCTGATGTCATTCCAGCTCCCTCACACCGTCCCGCAGTGACCCCTCTCCCCCAGCACCCTGTGTCACTGACTGTATCCCCACTGACATTAAT